>NC_056733.1:1295665546-1295965546 GCF_019279795.1 Protopterus annectens
TTTTATATATATATATATATATATATATATATATATATATATATATATATATATATATATATATATATGTGTGTGTATATATACTCTACTACCAAGGGCAGAGGTATTGTGATATCCCCTCTCTGGGCCAGTAATCAAGTGGCCGGAGTCCTCACCACTGACACTAGATATGGCTATTCCCTTGGAGTACAAATAGGTAAGCTTAGTATTTCCAGATGCAGCCCTTTCTATCCAGCACAATTTCCTTTAAAAGCACACAGGGAACGCATTCAGTGTGAGGTTTGGGTCGGGCTTGCTCACTCCCTCCCTCTCTCTGCATTAAGGCAGAAGAATGTAGAAAAGAACATGTAATGCATTAAATGCTGCATTATTCAGTCGCGGTCAGTTCGTTTTCTTTGTTTGTGTTGCTGAAGCTTTGAGGTGAAGACCGAGCGTTTATCCAGATACAGGAATATATTTCTCTGCTCCATTAAGGCTCCCTACTGGTACAGCTGCAGAGTTAAGTCCTCAGCTGGAATGTCCAAGCAAAGTCCTCCACCGCTCTCTCTGAAACCAGTGCTTTATGTCCCTGCTCCAAGTAGCTGATTATCTCTGAGATTTAATTTATACACGCGCCCACCCATTCCTGGGAAAGGCTGGCACAGATTACTTGCTCTTCCAGCTTTGCCCCGACTATATGGTAGGTTCACTGCCACCAGTCACTCTACGGCCCTTGCAAGTGTGCCAAATTATACTCTGTGAAATTAATATTTAATACAGATGGTAACCTTGACCAAACAGGCTTTCGGGAGTGTCAAGAGTTATCACCAAATAAATATATATATATATACACATACTCTCAATTTTAATATTTTTTAAAGGGAGCAACCGCAACGAAAAGTTGAAATACCATTAAACACCAAAGTTTCAAAAATATTAAAATGACAAGATGAATAGAATCACACAGATATAGAAAAAAAAAACAGTACTCAACTAATTTCACTATATTTTCATGATTAATCTAAAGAGTTGATATTCCCTGGCTCACTTACTAGAGCAAGACGAGATGAAGTAGGTGAGCGATCCTTCTGTGTCAGGCTTCCAAAACAGAATGCCAGGTCTGACTGAGAGACTTCTCAAAATAACATCTAAATATTATTTCTGAGATGGCTTACAGAATATTGGGTCTGGTCTGGTCATCTGCCAAGATTTTTAGTGCCTATACGTTACCTTACACCCAGCTTTGCTCAGATCTGCTGCAGCTTCTGGAAGTCCTAAAACAATTTCAAACCTCTACTCTTTCAGAGTAAGCAATTGGCTCCCTGCTGGAGATGGTAAGTAAGGCTTCCTAATACTTGGTTTCTCAGACATTGTGTCTCTGGCTGCAAACAGAACTAAACAGTTACAATAATGCATGCACATTTCTTTGCTTTCCAGCAGGGCACACCATTGATATATTATTTCCAGTACAAATCAGTTTGATAGACTAATGACATATGATTGTCTACAAAATTCCAGCCACTGTGCTGGCATATGTTACACATCCACTGCCTGACTGCTGGTATAGCTGGCAGTACCTCCTATTATCACATCCCCCCCCCCACCACCACCTTTGAAGATTCAAGCTAGTTTTTTTAAAGTGTCCCTTGAGAAACGTTGATTGAGAGGAATGAGCCTTATCTGGGAGTACAGTATCCCATACTGTCTTGAGGGCCCATATGCATTGCTGACCCCATTACAGTGCTGCACTGTCATATGCCTGCAACCCTAGGCTCCACCATAACTTGCCATTTTGCTGGCTGGCTTGCTGTAGCCAGAGTTCCTCTTTCAGACTCCTCCTGCCTCCTACTGCATACATTTAGTAGAAGGGCCTCCCTATCATGGTGAAGTTTTCATCATGTCAACATGGTACAATTTGGGCCCCTGCCTAGGAGTTCTACCATGTAGATAACCTCAGTGACCTTCCTTACCACTTTGAAGGGTCCCTACCAAGCTGCCTGCAGCTTATTGTCTGACAGGAATGAAAACCATCACCTGCAGTCCCACAGCATACGCTTGGGCTCAAGCATTCCTGTCATACCAAGCCCTTTTTTGCTGTTGGGCTGCTGCCAAGTTCTTCTGGACCAAACCCCTGAACTCCCTAAGCGTTGTTCTGAGGTTTAGGACATATGCTGACACAGACTCCTTGTGAGGTTCATACTCTCCCTTCCACTCATCGCAAATAAAGTCTAAAGGCCTGCTCACCCTATGCCCATACAGACACTCAAAGGGTGAAAAGCTTGTGGATTCCTGGGGTACTTCTCTGTAAGCAAACAGCAGATGGGGGCAAATATTTGTCCTACTCTTGAACTGGTCTGCAAATGTCTGTAGCATGGTCTTTAGTGTAGAGTTTAATCTCTCCACAAGACCATTAGTCTGGGGATGGTAGAAGGCCTTTAGGTGCTTCACCCCACAGAGCTTCCACTGACAAGCCAGCAGGTCTGACATGAACTTGGCATCTGTCTGTCAATATTTTTCTTGGGAACCTGCCGTGCTGAAAATCTCTAATAAAGCATTTGCCATGTTCTGTGCCTCAATGGAGGACAAAGCCGCCACCTCAGGATGTCTAGTAGCATAATCTACTAACATCAGGATATACTTTCCTGTGGAAAGTACAGTTATGTAAAATCTTATAACAGTAGATGTCCTTGCCTTCACTGCTGCAGTATCCATTACAAATGGGATTCCCTGCCGTAAAGCCCACCATCAGACCAGTTTACCAAAGTCTACTGTTGCTTTAAGGTACACTGAACGTCACCTAACACACTCCTTGTGTAGCATAGGGCCTAAAGGTGACGTACAGGCATACCATCCTTAGAACTGATTGACCCAGTAGGAACAGCAGTCCAAGGAGAATATGTCTTTCCAGTAAGGAAAAAGAGTAGGGGAATTGAGGGAGGGAGTGGTGAAGGCAAGGACATCTACTGTTACGGTATATGTCCTTACATTCACCACTGCAGTATTCAATGCAAATGGGAGAGTGTCAGAGCTCAAGAAACTTGGGAGGAGGAAGCAGCAGTTGAACCCTGTAAGATGCCATGAAGAATGGCATCTTTAAAACTAGCCCTAGCTGTGGAGATACCATCAGACTTGTAATGTTTGGTAAAGGTATGCACAGAAGTCCAGCTAGTGGCTTCAAGAATAGAATTGTCATCTAAGCCATTGAAAAAAGCACCAGAAGAAGCCACAGCTCTAGTAGAATGAGCTTTTACAGAAGGGAGGCTCTTGCCATGAAAAGTATAACAAAAGGAAATGGCCTTTGAAATCCAAGAAGATATAGTTTGCTTGGAAACCGCCAAACCTAAAGACCTAGGATGAAAGGAAACTGGTCAGACTTTCTGATGGCTTTAGTTTTATCCAAGTAAAATATGAGCTGTCTATGCACATCTACGGTATCCAGCACCCTCACTGTCTGAATGTGGAGAAGGGGGAAAAAGCAAGTTAATAGGCTGATTAAGTGATGACTCATTAACCACCTTGGGCATGAAAGAAGGATTAGTATGCAAAGATGCCCTGTCCTCATGAAATATCAAAAAAGGTGGACAAGCCATAACATCCCAGGGAGGAGGAACAGGCTTCCTGGGAGGTCTAATATCAATGACACCTTTTAAGAAATTGTTTGGTCTCAAATCTAGAAGATAACTGGGGAGTTAAGGGCAGACCAGCAGAGCTGGTAAGTGGCCCTTAATAGAAGAATAGGTTAAGCCAGCACTGAGCAACTCTCACAAATAAGAGAACCAAAGGAACATCCACAGACAGTGGTTCTAGTTCACGAGAAAGACACCAAATAGAAAACCTGTTCTAGTTAGACAAGTAGGATTTCCTAGTAGGTTTCCTGCAGCATGTCCTCACTGTTTGATCCCTCACAATCACCCAGTGTCAGTTGAAGTGTGGACAAGTGGGGGGGGTGGACGAGAGACCACTTGTCTTGTGGGAGGAGATCCACCATGTGAGGTAACTTGTGGTGATTACCCTTGGCTAGATACATAAGTAGAGGGAACCAGTGCTGTAGCGGCTAAATGCACAAGTAGAGAGAACCAGTGCTATAGCAGCCAAAAGGGAGTCACTAGCAAGATTTTGGGAGCATCCTGTTTAATCTTGAACAGGACTCTCTGAATAAGAGGAAGGGGAGGGAATGCATAAAGAAACATCCCCTTCTAAGAAAATGAGAGGGTGTCCACCTTCCATACCAGAGAACCTGGGACTCTGGCACAAAACAGAGGACGTTGTCTGTTCTGAGGGGAGGCAGATCTATTTGAGTACCCTACTGGTGAGCAACGTCTAGAAACACATCCCTGTGAAGCATCCATTCATGGGATTGAGTGTATGGCCTGCTCAGATGGTCTCCCACAACGTTCTGATCTGAAGGAATATAAACTGCCCGAACAGTCACTTGAAACTGGACAGCCAGATCCCATATCAAAAATGCCAGCCGACGCAGACGTAAGATCTCGTATCCTGCTGTTTTGTTCACATACCACATGACTGTGGTATTGTCTGTGAGTACCTCTAGAGTCCCTGTTGAGAAGAGAGGATGAAAGGCCTGAAGAGCCAGCATAAGAGCCCTCATCTGTTTGATGTTGATGTGCTCCTATTGCTGACGAGGCGACCATACTCCCTGAACCCTCAGGGAGCCAAACTTGCTCCCTGCCCACATCTGAAGCATCTGTGGACAGATCCTGAGATGGAAGAGTAGGTTGAAAAGTGAGCCCTGGATTGAGACAATTGCTGAATTCACTACATAAGTTCTTGGGACACTGGAGAAGAGGAACAGGAAAGTGTAGAGGATGCGCATGCTGAAGCCACACCAACTTTAGAAACCACTGGAACTTCCTCATGTGGAGTTTGGCCAGAGGGAGCATTGGACTGGTGGAAGCCATGAACCCCAGAGCCCTCACACTTCCCTGGCTGTAATGGAGGTCAGGGGAAGAAGAGTTTGAAAGAAATGAGTTAATGCTTTTGGTGGAGGCAGGGATGCCAGCACTGGCACCGTTTGAATCCTGCAACCCCAAAAGACATGATCCTGAGAAGGAGTTGGGAAAGACTCTTGAGTTTGTGAACCCTAGGCTCTGAAGAAGAGAAATGGTAAAATTGAAGGTTTTGCAAAAGACCTCTGAGAAGATGCCTGAATCAGCAGGTCATCCAAATAAGGAAACATTTGGATCCCTTGAAGCCTGCAAAAGGCAATCACAGGAGCAAGGCATTTGGTGAATACCTTTTGGGGCAGTAGAAAGGGCAAAGCACAGAACTGAAAATGTTGGGAAGCAATAGAGAAACGCAAAGTCTCCTGAACAGAGAATGGATCGGAATATGGAAACATCCTTGACATCCATAGACGCCAGAAAAGCCTGAGGGGAGCAAGAGAGGAAAAGAGAGACTGAAGGGACAACATTTGAAAGGAGGGCACCTTCAAGTGTTTAGATGGCAGATGTGTAGAGGGGAGCAAGAGAGGAAAAGAGAGACTGAAGGGACAACATTTGAAAGGAGGGCACCTTCAAGTGTTTAGATGACAGATGTGTAGAATAGGTCTCAAAGTACCTTCTTTTCTTGGCACTAGAAATTTTGTTGAATAAAATCCTTTCCTCCTTTGAGACACAGGCACATCTTGAATAGTACCCTGACACAAGAGGTCTTTAAGAACATCTGGGGGAAAAAAAAGTTGTTCATTAGGAGACTGAGGAATGTCCATAAAAGGAGGGTGGGAAATCCAGACCATGAAGTAGTCTGCTGAATGATAATCCAGGGTGATTTGGAGCCAGACAGGAAGGGAGAGAGGCAAAAAAGATGAATGTGGCTGTGAGCAGGTGTATAGTTAGACAGCACCTGATTTTGTCAGAGAAGGAAGGCTTAAGCATCCCTGCAGTCTGAGTGGCCTTAGCAGGAGGGGTTGGTTTACTACTCTTTTTACCTTTAGAAGGAGGGTGAGATTGCCTAAGAACAAAGGCTGGCTTAGAGTAGTTTTGTTGAAGTTTAGGCACAGAAGAAACATGCTTAAGCTCCTGTAAAGCCTTCACCTTGTTCTGAAGAGACTTAAATAAACCAGCAGCTGCCTCACCAAACAAGCTTATTATCCAGAGGAGTAGCCATCAACTTAGCCTTTAATATCATCGAGCAAAAGTTGAAGCCTAAGCCAGGGGTATTTCTGTAGAACTGAACTGAACCGAACCAAAAGCAGCAGGCTTAGAAGAGGCATCTGCTGCGTCATAACTACATTTTGATAGAATTTTGAACTACCTGAGAGGAAGTCCAAGCAAGGAAAGAGCAGAAGATCTAGTATGACTCTGGAAGATCAGAAAGAAGTTGACAAGCCTGAGAAAGATGAGCCAAGGCATACCTAGAGATATGGGTCTGATAATTAGTAGCCCTAGAAGCTAGGGTAGCTGGTATAAACCTTCTTACCCAACCTATCCATGGTTCTGTTGGCCTTGTGAGAAGGCAGTAACTTGGATGAAGGAAGCAATTGAGACAGATGAAGGAAGCAACTGAGACAGCTTATCAGAGGGTGCAGACACCACAGAGTGTTCAGCAGCAGGACATTAAACAAAAAGGAACAGTCCTTCAGGCAACCTGTAAACCTATTAGATGACTTAGGAGCAGGGGGGAGAGAATTCAGTGCTTTAGAGGCATTGGAAAAATATCCAATAAAGCAAGCAAGACAGGAGGAATGGTTGCAGGCTTAGGAGATGCCATCTGCAGCATCTCCATAATACCGTGTATGGATATCTGAAACCTGCACCTAATCCCACTTAAAAAAAAAATCCATCATCCTAGAGATTGTGTCCCCAAAGCAGAATCATCTAGAGTAGGAGTCGTTGTCCTCATACCTGTAGTCTAAAGGAGAAGTAATCTGGATAGAATAAGAAAGGGAGTTATTGTCAGAATCCACCTCTTCCTCTGAACATTTCAATACTCTGGGCCTTTTAGGGGAAGAAGAGGACAAGTAGGAGTAGGAACCGAAACCCATTAATGACACTAAAGCACTAAACAACCCCTCAGTAAAGGCCTGCTACTCACTTTGCGGATCCATAGGAGCCGAAGAAATGTGATTAGTTTTTGATTTCTTTCACCAGTCCTAGAAATGTGAGAAGGCACAGACTCAGGACTGCAGTCCACAACTGCAGTAGGAACTTCTTGGAGAAGAACACCTCTAGACCCCTCGGAAATGGTCAACCATGGTTCCATCTAAATGCCCAAAATGGATGCTGGCCAAGCCTTTTCAGATGTGCTGCTGTCAGGTCCTCACCGGCCTCCAACCCAGATGCAGTAGAGGAATCTGACAGAACAAGCTGGCAAGCCTCTGGGTTCATAATCTCCTCTGGAGAAACTCCCAGTAGAGGCTGGACAGCAGAAGATTCCAGTCTTACCTTTATGCACCTTCATCCTTGACAGCTGACCCTCAGGACAGGAACATCCATCCATAGTGTCTTTAGCAAGAAGCTTAAGATGCTTGTTCTTAAGATACAGTGAAAGGGAAGAAAACCTACTATGAAGAGTTTTAGGGACAAATGCCTGACAAACTGAGCAAGAGGTATGGTTGTGAGCAGCACTAGGCAAAAAACTCTTATCGTGGTGGTCTTGATGGGGGAATCTGTCTCCCACACTGGCATTTACCCTTCCTGGATGACATCCACTCCAAACAGCACAAAACAGTCAAAAGAGGGAAAGAAAAAAAAAGGTACTTTATCTGCAATGGTGCTGACTTCAGCAAACGGGAGTAATCACCGGAAAGCCAATTGGCAGAAAAAAATGCAAAAATGGACACTGGTAACAGACCAGTTAAAAATTAGTGTTTGGACTGGTGGCAAAGATGTTCTGAGTATGGTAGGCCTGAATGTCACCATGTGTAACACAAGGAGTGTGTAGGTGATGTTCAGCATACCTTAGAGCAGTGGTACACTTTGGTAAACTGGCTGGGTGGTGGGCTTCACGGCAAGGAATCCCATGTGTAATGAATACTGCAGCGGTAAATGTAAGGACATCTTAGTGTACTTGGAGGCTCTACACTATTCATAGCTACCCTCTGAATTGGCTCCTGAATCACAGGTAAAAGCATCAAAGGAGGTTTGATCTAGTCTCCCACTTTGCCTACTTTTTGGAACTGCTCATAGGTCCTGCAGTACCCTGTTGTATCTCTTACAATCTCAGGCCAATAAAAGTTCTGCATAATGCGTCTCTTGATATGTTTTATACCCATATGACCTGGTAAAGGAATGTCATGGGCTATGGCTAGAAGAGCCTGATGGTAGGCTATAGCACTGCCAACTGCTATATTACCTCGCCCTCTCTCAGGGGTCCACTCTCGGTACAGCACACTAATTCCCCCTTCCCTTGAGTGAGGTAGCTAAGGAAGCACCTGATTCCCAAGCCTTGTGCTATAGGGGTCTGAGAACTGAGCCAGTCTCAGTTCTACTCTTGTGACTCTTACCAGCTCCCCTTCCACAGGAAGCCTGGTATCCCCCATCAGCCTGGGTACTACCACTCCACTCTTGTCTTGCAGCCATTCTGTCCAAGGGAACATCAGTACCTACCAGCAGCTGTGGCTCACTGCTGCAGGGTTGCTCCCTCCATGAAATAGCCACCTCACCAGCCCCGACTTCAACTGTTGTGTCTGTCTGGGTCTCCCCCAGGCTACCAGACCCACATGTCCGTCTCCAAGCCTGACTGTGTGTAACTGCATGCACACAAGGTACTGCATTTTCAACTTTCCCTATCAGGATATCTACAGGGATATCTTCAAACACACCTACTTGCTTCCTTTTCAGCCTCCCACTCAAGGTGAACCCTGGACAAAGGCATTTGGATTGGGGTCCTTCCTAAAGCTGTGACTGGAGTGGACTGTCCCACAAGTACTGTTCCTCTTTTAACCACTGTAGTCTTCACAGTGGATATGTCAGGGGCTGTCTCTCTCTCTCTCTTAGCAGTGGCCTCTTTTCCATCCACTAAGATCAGATATAAACATTTGGTGATACTTTAATACCCCTGTTGTCTCCAGACAACTCGCCACTGACATACTGTTATTTCCACTTGCTGGCTCCCTCCCCTTTTGTTCCCCACCCTGCCTCCATGGACATCTGTATATGGCCCCACTCGTTGCATCTAAAACATTTAACCCTCGATCCTGGCTGTGTACTTGTTAGTGGCTTCTCCCGTTAGTGGTGGACTGTCAGGGTGGTTTAGGCTGCCTACCATGGATTTCTTTATATCCATGTACAACAGTGGGTATCACTTTTTTCTGTGCAGTGATGCTCTGCTTGCCAAGTAGAGATCTCCCTTTTATCCCTATCTCATCTATAGAGTTGCACTCTTATCAACCAGATTGTCATGTCCTCGGGCCAAGGGCTTGTACCCTAACCAAAAGGTCTTACAGCACTTTAAAAGTGGTGACCTAGCACCCGCTCGCCCCCTAAGAAAATAAATGCTTAATTCGTCAATATAATCACACACTTTTGTGGCTATGCTCACTAAACTTTTGTGTAAGTCAACATTATAGTGTTTACATAACTTTGATAATTCTATTCATATATTTGAAAGGGTATCCTCCTCTGTAAACTGGTGGAAGAAACTTTCTGATCTTTATTTGTTCTGGGGTTTGGTTATTCCCTTCCCCATTACCTCCATGACCCTGGCGAAGAGTCAGCATCTCTTTCAGCTTTTAAATGTTGCGGATGTCCTTCAAGGATGCATCTGCAGTCATAACAAATGGGTTGTCCTGCCTCAGGCAGCCCTTCGGTCGGCCGGATTCCAAAGTCTGGGTCTGGCCTCGGCTGATGTCGCACTTTCCCCGACGTCAGAGCTTCTGGGGGTATAAAAGCATCAGCCGACGCCATTTTCCTCAGTCTTTCTTGCCGCGCGATGCAGAAGCTGTTGGCAAGTGCCTGTCGGTCAGATCCAGAGATTTCAGTTACCGAAGACTTCGAAAAAAGCTAAGTACCCCGTTGGGGAATCTTTCTTGCCTCAGCCGATGTCAGACAAAGTAAATAATTGTTTAACTTGTGGGAAACAAATACCTCATAAGGATTTCCATTCTTACTGCCTTCCTTGCTTAGGCCCAGACCATGACGTATCAGCTTGTTTAGCCTGTGTCTCCTTCAACCGACCGACTCTTAGACGTCGGTCGGAGTTCGCAGAGGAATATTTTGTTACCGCTTTTGCTTATAAAATGCCGTCGGAGACTCCGACTATGTATATGGTCAAAAAATGCAAGGAAAAGGACCGACACTTGCGGCCCGCGGTTTCGGCTGAAACCACGGCCAGGCCTTCCGCGAGTGTCTCTGTTTCGGCTGAAACAGAGTCCACGGCTATTCCTATTACCGAAACCATACCTCCGACCACCGAGGCCAGAGAGGCCCCGGCTGAGTCTGCTTCTGAACTCCCTACCGAAGCTAGCGTTCAGGAATTGTCCGACACCATACCCTTGGACATTTCTACCCCTGCACGTGGGGCAGCTAGGCCCCCAGCTTCTATGTCTATTAAGGCCTTCTCCAGGGCTAAAGCTGCCAAACTCTCTAAAGCTTTGTCTGCCAAATCTACATCCCAGAGGCCTGCCTCTAGTTCACAAATTCTCAGTCTTGCTGAGGACCTTATATCCTTAATTAGGGGTTCCCAACCTCACCCAGACAGGGCCTCCCAACCTCCTCCAGACAAAAGGCCCAGGACTGACCCCACTGAACCTCACTCCTCAGATTACTCCTCGGATGGATCTGATTTGCCAGACCACCAGGAAGGGGCCTACTCGCCTTATGAGGATTCGGATGCAGAAGAATCTATCCCTTCGGCCTCCCCCCCCTGAAGAATTTTCATTTGGGGAGACTTTACACTCCATGAGAGAGCACTTTCAATGGCAGGGTCAGGATTTCTCTGATTCTAGAAAAAGATTAAGGACCTTTTTGCATTTGCCCCAGCATAGGCCCTTTGCTATACCTCCTGTTCTAACTGTAATTGATGTGTACAATGATGTCAGCACTGCACCTGACTCTCTTCCTCCGGCCCCCTCCAAACCTGACAGATATTACAGGGTCCCGGATTCTCACTTCCACCTGTATAAAGCCCATGTTGCAGACCCAGAAACTATTTCTCAGGGTCCTAAAGGGGTTGCAGCCGCTACTGCCAAAAATCCCCTACCCTCTGAAAGAGAATCTAGAGCATTAGAGAGACGAGGAAAAAAGGTTTATACATCTGCTACTCTTTCTGCCAGGGCATTAAACTGTCAATTCCATATGATACAGTACCAAGAATTTTTGTTAGATCAGTTGAATAAGAAACTTTCTTCTCTTGAACCTTTAGACCGTAAATCCCTTCAGGATTTGGTACACAACTCACAACAGGTCAGTAATCACTTCTTAAAAATTTAGATCAGCTATGACTGGGGCAGTAATTCGCAGGCATGCCTGGCTGAAGGAGCAATCTTTGCCAGACCATGTCAAGGCTAAACTACTCGATGCTCCAATGGAAAAACAAAATTTATTTGGCTCCCCAGCACAGGAGATTCTAAAGAAGGTTGAAGAAAAAGCAAAATCTGTGCAGACAGTTAAAAATTTCCTGCAAGTTCAACCTCCGAGGTTCAGCAGAAACTGGCCTACAAAGAATTGGTCCTTTCCAGACACCTCCAGAGCACAGAGAGGCAGGAACAGGCGCCCTAAAGGCAGAGGTCAATCCAAGGGTTCCTACAGGGGCCGTCAGTGGCAGCCTGCCAACCAGAGGAGTAGTGCAACAGCTACAACTGCAACCACTACCACAGGACAGACCCAATGACTTGCCTCTGATTCCGCCTACCAGGGATCAACTAGAAGCACCCTTGGGCGGAAAGCTGGCTTTATTCTCCAAAAACTGGCATTGCATTACAAAGGATACATGGACATTGCAAATAATAGACAAAGAATACAGGTTTCACTTCCACAAAAGAGGTGGAATGCCAAACCTTCCACCAAATCAAAAGGCAGAGGCTTTAAGACAAATCAGCAGTTTACTTCAGATGAAAGCTATAGAAAGGGTACCCTCTACAGAACAAGGCCAAGGATTTTACTCCAGACTATTCCTTGTACCAAGAAAAGAAAACCAATGGAGGCCTATTCTCGACCTGTCCGCACTGAACACATATCTCATTGTGCCAAAATTCAAAATGCTGACCCTACAGCAACTTCTTCCCATGCTGGGCAAGGAGTCTTGGCTGGTGACTCTAGATCTCAAGGAGGCATACCTGCACGTCCCTATCCGACCAGATTGCAGAAGACACCTCAGATTTTCTTGCAGGATCTGAGCATTATCAATTCTCAGCATTGCCCTTTGGCTTATCTACTGCGCCCAGAGTATTCACGAAATGCCTGGCATCAGTAATTGCACATTGCAGACTTCAGGGAATTCAAATTTATCCATACCTGGACGACTGCCTACTACAAGCGGACAACAAGAAAAAAATTGCTAAAGGACTTGGCCTATGCCATACACCTGTTACAGGCCTTGGGATACACAGTCAACATCCAAAAGTCAAGACTAGTACCATCCCAAAGGATAACTTTTTTGGGTGCGGATCTGGACACAATCACTCAGATGGCTTTTCTCACAGCAGAAAAACAAAAACAACTTCCAGATTACTTCTCACAGCAGAAAAACAAAAACAACTTCCAGATTACTTCATGACTCTGACAAGACAAACTCAGCTTACTGCAAGGAGAGTCCTGCAGGCCCTGGGTTACATGGCATCCTGTATAATCTTGATTCCACATGCCAGGTTACATATGAGGAAATTACAATGGTACCTAAGGAATGTATGGTCTCAACACAGTCACAGTCTAGAAACCATGATACCAATCATTCCATGCCTTCAAAAGGAATTCCTGTGGTGGTCTCTGGCCTGCCGGTCCAACAGAGGGTTGCCTTTCAACAAACCAAAAACAAGGCAGACCATCACCACGGACGCCTCAGACCGAGGATGGGGAGCACACATGGAGGACAAACGTATCCAAGGCCTCTGGCCTCAAGGACAGCTAAGCATGCACATAAACCAAAAGGAAATGCTGGCAGTGAGGCATGCAATCGAGGCATTCAGTCCCTTCCTCCAGCAAGGACATCTTAATAAGGACAGACAACACCACGGTCATGTGGTACATAAACAAACAGGGAGGCACACATTCCTACCCTCTATGCCGGATGGCTATGGATCTGTGGGACCTATGCCTGAGTCTCGATATCCAGCTGCAGGCCAAATTCGTACCAGGAAAAGAGAATTCACTAGCAGACAGCTTAAGCAGGACTACCATGGATGCACACGAATGGATGCTGCATCCAGACATCTTCAAGCTCATCACCAAGAAATGGGGAATGCCAGAGATAGATCTGTTCGCCTCCCCACTCAACCACCAACTGAAGAAATTCTGCTCAAGGACATACCACCCACAAGCCTGGAGGGTGGACTCTCTCTTTCAGCTGGAATGCCCTAACAGTATATGCCTTTCCACCTCTCCCATTGATGTACAAGGTTCTACTGAAGGTCAGGGAGGAACAGCCAAAAGTGATGCTAATAGCTCCGGATTGGCCAAGACAACACTGGTACCCACTATTGAGAAGCATGTCTCAGGAAAACTCATGGCCTCTTCCCCTATGGCCTCCTCTTCTAACGCAGAACAATTTCAAGACCCTGCATTCAAAGTTGAAAACATTGCAGCTAACTGCCTGGAAAATTCCTTAAAACCCAACCAAACTGTTTTATCTCAGAGGGTAAAGGACATTATCCTGGAGGCTCGCAGACCTTCCACAAGAAAGGCATACTCAGCTAAATGGAAGAGATTTCTCATTTGGAGCACATCAAAGGGCACAGATGTCACAGTGGCAAATCTAGCACACATCCTCGAATACTTAGCAGAATTGTTCCACAATGGCCTGTCTTATTCTTCCATTAAGATTCATGCTTCAGCAATTTCAGCAGAATGCAATATGGATCCACCTATCTTCTCGCACCCTCTTCTCAGACAGTTTTTGAGAGGAATCAAAAATGTTAAACCTCCAAGAAGACCCCCCCCCCCTACCTGCATGGGATCTCAATTTTGTGCTGGAAAAATTGACATTACCTCCTTTTGAACCAGCAGCATCAGCAGACCTACAGTTTTTATCTTGGAAAACTGCATTCCTTCTGGCAATCACTTCAGCAAGAAGAGTATCTGAATTACAGGCATTAATGGCAGTGCAGCCTTTTCTTATTTTTCACAAGGATAGAGTCACTGAGAACCAATCCTATTTTCATGCCAAAGGTGGTATCCAGGGTATCCTTGAACCAAGCTATTCACTTGCCTACGTTCTTCCCTAACCCACAGAACAAAGGGGAAAAACTTTTGCACACCTTGGATATACACAGACAACTACGCTACTATCTGGACAGAACTAAAACAAACAGAAAAACTGACCAACTTTTTGTAGCATATGCAACCGGGGTGCAAGGAAGAGCAATTTCCAAACAGACAATTTCAAAATGGATAGGAAATTGCATTCGCTTTTGCTACTCCTTTCATGGAAAGACAGCTCCTGAAAATATCAGGCCTCATTCCACAAGGGCCACAGCCACCACCACAGCTTTCCTACGAGGGGTGGCTACCAAGGACATTTTAGAAGCTGCTACTTGGAGCTCCGTGCATACATTTGCCAAGCATTACAATCTTCCTTTATACTCCCGATCCCGAGCAGGGTTTGCAACTGCAGTACTGCCGGGGATCTTAACTACACCATCCTTGTCTTAGTACCTCCTCCCCCAGATTGGCTATGGTATTCTACCCATTTGTTATGACTGCAGATGCATCCTTGAAGGACATAGTACAGTTTTGTACCTACCATAAATGTAGATGTCCGATAGGTATGCATCTGCAGTCAGGATTACCCACCCTCCTTCCCCTCTGTGGTATTCCTAGGGTGCTTACCCCTCTTTCAGCTAGCTGGGGGAATCTGTTATGGTGTATTTGTTTGTTTATATATGTATATAATTTGCTATTGTTTGGAACCTCTCAGCAATTATTCAAATTTAGCCTTCCTAGAGGGCACCTGGCATCTGGGGCAAGAAAAACTGAGGAAAATGGCGTCTGCTGATGCTTTTATACCCCAGAAGCTCTGACATCGGGGAAAGTGCGACATCAGCCGAGGCCAGACCCAGACTTTGGAATCTGGCCGACCGAAGGGCTGCCTGAGGCAGGACAACCCATTTGTTATGACTGCAGATGCATACCTATCGGACATCTACATTTATGGTAGGTACAAAACTGTACTTTTCTCCGATTCCAAATGTTTGGCCTCCAGTTCAGTTTTCTTTAACTCATTCCCTCCAGTAGAGTTCTTTTAAGTGTGCACCTGGAACTCCCAGTGGGTGTGGCTTCAGCCTTGAAAAAAATAAAGTTATCGCCTTACAGTTCTACCAAATACTAATTGATAGAGGTCGTATATCAATACAATTGTGTTTGCCATCATGCATGCTTAAGATGAAATATTTTGATATGTTGTATGTAGTATGGTTTTGGAAATATTAATGCAAATATGAACAAGCAATATTTGAGGCCTAGAAGCGCAGTAGGAGGTAACTGCAGAAATGCCTGGAGATGTCACTCTGCTATAATGAGTTAACTGATGGATTTTTTAAGTTCTCTGAAGAAAATGTAAGCTGTCCTGTTTTTGAGGGCTGCAAATTCCCAGCAACAGACTGGTTATCCTCCTGGTTGCTGGTCTGAGCTGTGACCAAGGCTGAAATAATTTCCTCTTTAGTCAAGTTGGCATGCACCAGTTCTTTGGCTTTGTATACCTTGACCTACTGGTTCTTTGTCAGCTTGCCACAATCCTCTGCTGACATCTTTGCCTGCTTTCCTGGACTAAACTAAGTCGAACTGTTGTGAAATGAAACCGTGAATGTTTACTTTGTGGCTGCTTGAGAGTACACCCACCTGTAGTGACAGCTGCTTACAGGCTACAGCGGTTGTTAATATCCACACCAGTGCTGATCAGTATGTGGTGGTCTCCACTCTGGGCCAGTAATCAAGGAACCTGAATCCTCACCATGGACACTATCAGGATGTTTCACTTGAATACAAATGGTTACACTCAGTATTTCCAGATGCAGACCTCTCTGCATCAAGCACAATTTCCCTTAAGAGCACACATGGAACACATTCTGCTTGAGGTCTGGGGTTTTCTGTCTGTCTCCCTCCAGGTCCCAAATAAGACTCCCCCCATTGGCACAGCTGTAGGGTTAAGTCAGCCAAGTCCTCCAGCACCCTCTCTCTCTTTAAACCAGTGCTTTGTGTCCCTGCTCGAAGTAGCTGACACACAGACAATCTCTTTGAGATTTAATTCCCATACACATACACCCACTTGGGAAAGGCTGGCACAGATTACCTGCTCTACCAACTTTGCCCAGACTAAGGTTTACTGCCACCAGTCAATTGCTATAAGGCTGTTTAAAGGGTATCCAATTATATGGAGTGAAATTAATGATACAAATGGTAATGTTGACCAGAACAGGAAGGCTTTCAGTACTGGCCAGAGTTGTCCCCAAATAAATATATGCAAATACTTTCAAAGCTTAAAATATTTTTCTAAAAGGACAAGCCACAATGAAAATTTATTTATATTTAATAAAGAACATGAAAAATACTCTAGAGTAAACACCAGAGTTTCAACCACAGGAAATATTAAAATCGGACAGATACAGAAAAACAGTATTTGATAAATATTACTATATTTTCCTGACTAATGTAAAGCGTTCCTATTCCCTGGTTCACTTACTAGATCAAGGCAAAATGAAGTAGGTGAGGGCTCCTATGTCAGGTTTTGAAAAACATGCCAAGTCTGACTGAGACTTCTTGTTATATCTAAATATTTCTAGGTTGGCTTACAGAATTACATCACATCTGGTCCTATGACTTTTTTTTTAGCACCTGTGTTATACATACAGAGCTTTGCTCAGATCTGCTGCAGCTCATGGAAGTCATAACATTTCAAACCTCTACCCTTCCAGAGTAGCCATTGGCTCCCTGCTAGAGGCAATAAAGAAGGCTTCCCAGTCAATTTGGCTCTGGCTATAGCCAGAACTGTAAGATACAATCTTTATGGCCTAACTTAATTTCGGCTCTTTTTAAAAGTTAGCTGGGACCAACATTAACCTCTTCTCTTCCTGTATTCTGTTATAATATATACATTTAAACAGTTACAGTAGTACATGTTATAATATATACATTTAAACAGTTACAGTAGTACATGTACATTTCTTTGCTTTCCAGCAGGGCACACTGTTACATTTTTAACACACAGCGTTACAAATACATTTTAACACAACCATCCGTACAAATCAGTTTGATATTACTAATGATGTACAATTCTTTACAGAATTCCAGTTGGCTGTGTTACACATCCACTGCAGTACTTCTCCTGTCATAGATGGTAGTACCTCCTATCATCAATTGTTTAATTAGGACTTTGCAACTGTGGGTAAGTGTAAAGTCTCTGAGAAGAGAAAAATGAGAGCAAACTGCCCTCAGCCAATAATAAGGCAAGCTAAATGAAAAACATTGTGTGTGAGAGAATTCACAGGCTCCGGAAACCTAGAGGATGGAATAGGAAAAGGGTCAGATGACATATTCACGCAAACCAAAAGTGTGTAAGGGGTGAAACTCCATGTAATACATATAGGTAACTGTGTCTTAACATGTATGTACTCTCAAAAATTATTTTAAAGTGATTTTGCCCATTTCTGTTTATCTCATTATGCTAGCTTTGTATCAATGTGGTGGTTCATACTACTGATCAGACATATATGAGCAATTCAAATTGACATTAAATTATTCCTTAGATATCAAATATAAGTAAGAGCTGCAATGGAAGTAAAAAATTAAATCAAAGGCATCTCTAAACTGCATATAAATAATAAAATGTGCAGCTATGCATCTGTTACTAAAGATAAAAAAAACCCATTAAAGTCCAGCATAGACATGAAATACTATAACAAGAAAAAATCCTTGTGGTGCTATGTTAGTGAAAGTTGATATGATCAGTTGTTTTTTTTTTTTTTAAATTTGAGTGCTCTTAATGGAGCATATCTGAATCTGGGTTTCCAGTAAGTTTTAGGTCAAATCTGTCATTCGGGTTCTTTTTTTCTCTAGCTTTGCTGTCAGATTGACTTGTAATAGGGCTGAAATGAGTAACTCAGTGGCATGAAAAACATCATAGCTGCTGCAGATCTGGTTTGCTGAAATCCTTAAGTCTGATATCTGAGGTGTGCTTGGGCACACTTATGTTGCGAATGTTAATTGTTTTTCCAATATAGAATGTGGTATACCGTGCAAGTTGCACTAAATGAAAACAAAGTTGCTATTGCAGTTATATCTAACATCAGTTAGTACTGTGTACTAGGCTAATGGCCCTGGAGCCTTTACAAGCCTAGCCCATAAAAGTGCCCTGGCATCGTGCTGCCTGACATTGGTTCCCAGTGCCTCTATCAAGTAGAGCTACTGCAGTGATCCCTGTTGTGAACTCTCGATTTCCCATCCACTCAAGATTTCTCTTGACAAGGGCTAGTGAGGTGCTCTGCTTGACATGTATGGGAAGTCAATTCCAGAGCATGGGCAGTCGCTGGGTTATGAATCTATCCCTCCAGCATGTTGTTCATTGTGGTAATGAGGTTGAGGTCTCTGGAGCGTGTAGATAGAAAGGATTTGGATTTCTTTAGATGTAGCATTTCTAACAGAGCTGGATCAGACATGGCCTTAAGTTGAGCAGATCTCGCCTCTTAGTAGACTATATGAGACAGAAAATAGCTGGAGTTTTTTTGAGTCTGCCCATGTAGGATGTGTTTTAAGGCCTAGGATCCTTTTTGTGAGTAACTTTTGTGGCCTTTCCAGCTGTTGCATGTGTCTAGTGAGGTACATGCCAAATGGGGCATTATACTCTGGCCTAATGAGGGAAGAGTAGAGAGAGATTATGACCTCTCTTGTCCTGGATGCAAAACCCTTGGTAATGAGATGTTCTGACCACAGTGGCCATGTGGTGGTCGAAGGAGAGGTTGCTATCAGCCTTTGTCCCCAGATGTCTTTTATAATACCTTCAGTGGGCTCCCATTGATGCGGTAATTAGTGGGAACTGCATTTTTCCCCAAAGGGGATGACTGCATTTTTTGGCATTAAGCTTAAGGCCATGGTTTCGACACCAGTCATTGGTCTCAGTGAGGCCTTTATGTGGGATGTCTACATCACTTGGGGAGTTAATAGTGGCTCCCAGCTCAGTCGTCTGCAAACCTGGTCCGCCAGAGCTCCTCTGCATTGGCCTGTGCTTCTGAGAAGTAGATGCCAATCAGGAGAGGACCCAGGTCCAATCCCTGTGGGACTCCACTTGTGACTGGTCGGCAGGTTGACTTGGATTCTGCTACTTTCAGACTGTGGGTTCTATCTGTGAACCAATTTGTAACCCACCTAGTGATCTACGGGTTGATGCCTAGTTTATCAGTAATTCCTGAGTGGGGAATGGTATCTGAGGCTTTGGCCAGATTGAGAGAGGTTGTATGAACTGCCTTGCCCTCATCCACAGCTCTGGTGACTGACTCAAAGAAGTCAACAAGGTTGAGCAGGCATGATCTACCATTTGCAAAACCAAATTCCATGGGATCTAGAGTTTGGAGATTCCATATATCCTTGTTAATTAAATCCGTGGTGATGCTCTCCATAGCCTTACATATTGGGGTTATGATTCTGAGGTCTGTAGTCGCTCCCCCTTTATGGAGAGGGATGACTGTAGCAGTGTACCATTTGGTGGGGACAAAGCCTGAGGTGTGGATGTGATTGAACCGTGCGTGCAGATGTGGTGCCAGTTCACTTTGTAGGTCATGTAGAACACATCAGGGATATTGTCTGGTCCCATGGAAGCTGTATTCTTGGCCTTTGACAATGCAGCTTTAACCTGTGCTGCAGTAATGCTGGCTGCCTGGCATTTCTCCAGTATTGTGCTTGGCCCTTTAGGGGGGGGGGGGGATAAAGTTGGCACTGAATTTTGTCAGCCAAGATGTTGGCTCAGTGTAGGCTGTACCATTGTACAGTAACTTGGAGCAAACCTGGGTATTGCTGTGGAGATTCTTGATATGACTATAGAAGACTTTGTGGTGGTTTTAGTGTCTGCTGCAGTTCTGGCTTCATACATGGCTTTATAGGTTTTGATGAGGGATCTCGACTTTTTTAAGGCTAATAAGGGAGTTTTTCCAGTCTTGAGACTTCCAACTTTTTCTGCAACAGTTTCTTCCTTCTGTTGTAGAGTTTATTAATGGCGGGTGGCCACCAGATTGGCTTCCTTTTTTTGGAGGAGAGCATCTTGGTTCTGTTAAGTATGGCTAGTTCCATGCATTTATGTACATGTTAGTACAGTGCATTGGTGTATGATTCAGCAGTCTTGCATTTATTTTCCATTGACATGGGTGCTGTGAAGTTAGCCGCTCCTGTTTTTTAGGAGTCCAAAGTCAGCTTTGGAGAAGTTTTTCAAGGTGGATACCTTTGCAGGGGGTGTGGGTGAGATGTGGATTTGCATGGTGATTTAGTCTGTGGTCTGTTCTAACCAGGGAGGAATTGACTACTGGTGTAGAGCAACAGTTGCCCCTGTTAGTAATAACTAGGTCAAGGATGGTGCTTCCTCTAGTGTGGGTAAGAATGAGCTGGTCCAGGGCATTGGAATTGATGAATTTCAGGAAGCATTGGGCCAGTGAATTGGTGCACAAGTAGTTTTCCCAGTTGATGGAGGGGTAGTTGAAGTCGCCTGGTATGAGTGTTGGGTTGGACTAGTTGCCAGGGTGCTGAGGAATGTGGAGTGAGAGTCTTGGGACATGGAATCGCTGTCCTACCCAATGTTAGTTGTTCCTGAAGTATCTCAGATGCATTGCGTTGGGCTACTAGTCTGGCAGTGTGCATATCCTTTTGAAATACGGCGACACCATTGCCTTTGGAGCTTTGGTCCATGTTCTGGGACTGAAAGGTGTGGAATGAGTTATAGCCTGGTAGTGCTGGGGTGCTTTCTGCTGCTTTAAACCAGGTCTTTGTTGCAGCATAAATGTCGATGCTCTCCATTTTGAGGAGTGCTTCGAGTACGTGCATCTTGAGATCTAGACTTCTAATATTGAGCAGCATGACCCTCAGATTGCATTTATTTATAGCTGTTACGGTGGTAATTTTGGTCTTTGGAACATTGCCTAAAAAGGCACTATAGGGGTGACAAGAGCCTTAGCCAGTATCTGGAAACCCAGGGCTGACAGATGCAGGCCATCTCTGGCAAAGTATCCATGTCTGTCAATTATGTCATTCCAAGCAGACAGATACTAGATCCCCTTAGAATGACACCAGAAACTTAGCCAACTGTTAGAAGTCCATAATTTTCTGCTTGTACTTTGGTATAATTCTGGGTGATGGTAGGATGCTGCTTGGGGCTAGGCTCATACCTGCCTGGGTCACATAATCTGAGACCACCTCCATGTCTCCCTTCATGTAGTCCAGGGAGGTGCGTCTCGGGTCATTCACACCCACATGGACAGTGACAGAGTCATATGTGTACTTGTTGTGGAGTGAACTGAGTGCATGTGTTGTCTGATTCTGGCACCTGAAAGACAGCTGATTGTTACCTTATTCAACTTAGTGAGTGGGACATCAGTGTGCCTCACTATCAAGTCAGCTATGATTAGTGTATTGGACAAGCTGTTTTGCCTTGGGGGCTTAGCTCACCTACACAGTGTACCCCTCAACCTATGTGTCCTGTGTTGTTGTTGTGAGTTTCTGCTTTGGGGGGTGTCTGTTTAGGTAGATTTCTATCGAGACCCTCAGCAAAGGTGGGTGTATGGTTTATGTTTTTAGGTGGGTGTTCCGGAGGGCTATGTGTTGCAGGTGTTGACCACCTTCTCCTTTTGACAAGCTGTTCCAGTCCTGGCTTATACAAGTGTATCTCTCATAAGTTTAAGCAGTGGGAGGTAAGAAGAGAGGATTGTTTGTGTACAAGTTCACGGTTAATGGGAGAAAGCACAGGGAACTGACCTTTAGACATGCCAGGAGGAATGGTCATTATTACAAAGTACTGGAGCTGTTTCCTTATGTATTCCTTTTACAGGAAAAATGTCACTCTAGGTGTCTGAGTTTGTACAGAACACTGCTAAACATTTGAGGGGAAACTAATACGTAGACTGAAAATTTAAGGATGAAGTATTTAGATAGATATCCTGAAGTTAGGAAGAACGCAAGCAGTACTTAACTGAAAAATAAAGAGTTAGCTTGTCAAGAATGATGAAAAGAGGGTCACATGAATGGCTACTACTAATGCTGGACTTAGCACAGATTCAGTGTGTTGGGATAATAATACTCCTTTGCTTCTCTTTCCAGAAGCAAAATGTTAGCACTAATCCCAAGAAGAGAACAGGCCACATCCTGTTTGGTGATCCGCAGTCTTGTCCCAGATGATGCAAGGGTCTGCAGGCTTTGTAGCCTTTTTTCTGGTAGATGCCTCAAATAGCAGCCAGACCATCAGGTACATTAAGCACAGACACTCACTCTCCAACCAGAAAGAGTCAGGAATCAATGCACTCTGCTCCTGCTTTCATCAGGATCAGAATATAGACACAGATTCCAAGCTGTCACCTATAAAGCAGTTATTAAGCTTTCTGGTGATCAGCAATCTCCAGGAAATAATGTAACTGCACTCCTCCTCTCTCCCGGATAAAACAGAAGCACTAATCCCAAGATGACTACTGAGAGGCAGAATGTGGGCTCTCCAATAACTGATGGTCTTGCAATAGATGCTTAAAGGTAAGATGGGAAAAAGTGGTTTATAAACACTGCAGTGTACACTAGATGAATTAAATGTAGTTTTACCTGTCTAAAAAGCTAAGTTTTAGTGGGGAGTCACAATTTTTAAAACCGTAAGATAGATTGAAAAGGGGATGGTCACTTTTGTATTCTGGAATACAGTAGGATGGCCAATAAATTTAAATAGTTGAAGGGGAGTGATTTCACAAAATGATGATTTTGTGCTTACTCACACCAGCCAGTAAAAGCAGAGAGGTGATGCGATATATAGTCAAATTAACATAAGGGGCAGGCAACTAGAAAGACTGTGGTGTTTAAGAACACCACAGTAACCAGGTTGGAAAAATGTCTGTCTGACTCGCGAGAGACAGAGCTGTGGTCTCCAAGTTTTAATATGCAGTTAAGAACAGAATACAAGTAAAACACAGTGTAAAGAAAACAAATCACAGTATGCAAAATAGAAAAAGGCAAAGGAATACAAAAATACAACAAATAAAAAAGCAAACTAACCTTTCCCTCACAGTTAACTGTAGCAGAGTCTGGGTGAGCCTTTCCAGTAAAAAAAATCAGTGCAGACATTGACTTTGGTCATATAAAATGGTTCTTTTGGCATATAAATATATAGTAGCTGTAGCCTGGGAGTTGCAGTGAAAGGTTCCTAGCTATAGCTCTGTGGATGCAGTAATTTATTTATTTTTTTTTACATAGCTTCTAATATCCCATCCTTTTCTTTAAATGAAGGATGGTTGAAGGTGTAGAATGTAATAGATTGATTTCCCTATCGACCATTTTTCTTATTACATGACAATCCTTGGGATAAGTGAGGTACTTTGTTTGTCATTTTCTTCATTGATACTCTGTTGTGTGGTGTGTAATGGTTTCCTTTGGCCGAGTCAGCAGAGCTGGATCAGTGTTTTGTTTGAGGAGTTTTATGGGTTCCAGTATGTTGGCCACAAAATTTAAATGTGTGTATGTATACAGACTGCTAGGAGGTGACCTTTGCTTGGCATACAAAGCATCCTCCAACCCATTATGGATAGATTTACTTCACCATCAGCAAATCAGATGGCGTCAGATATACTTTATCTGGGGATGTAAACCTCTTTTGCAGCATCAGAACAGTTTAGAGGAACGGGTATATTTTGCAGAGGATACCACTGTTGTGGAACAAAGTTCATTTCCGTCCATTTTTATGTGGAGCTTAGATCTGTGGATGAGAAACAAAAAATTTACCCCAGGACTGCCCCTTGTACTACTAATGGACAGATGCAGCTCCTGAATGCTTTATCTCATGCATGAGTCACCTCAAATCATCTATGGTATGATCCCAGTCATTCTTAAGAGGGGTGATATTTAATTGTTGCCCATGGGATGGGTAAGGCAAAAAAGAGAAACTGGCTAAGCTTAAAATGGGCCACAAGGGCAGCTAGCCTAGTAACAGACCCATAATATAATGTGTGTATGTATATATAAAACCCTGCATTTTAACTACATTGCTAATGTTGCCTGCACTACCTAGTTCCTTCCCTCACTTCTATTTCTTCAAATCAATTACATGCTCTATTATCTGTTTTGAAAAGATATATTAGGTTTATCAATGTTCCTGTTAACATCTAATGCACAAGTATACAAGTTGCCTTTGTTTTCAAATTAATGTATGTATGTATGTTAGTTAATTCTGTTTGTGTATTACTGAATGTCTGTTTTAAAATGTTTATAATATGCTGGAGCTTTACACTGGGGCCTTTGCTTATTTTTTTTTAATTAAACCCAATCAGGCAAACCCAATAAAAAATGTAAAAATAAATAACATGATCACATCAAGCAGATTTGTGGGTAGCAAGGATGTCTCATGAACCCAATTCATTTGATAGACTGGTAAACAGGATATGTGGGCTTCGGCCAAGTAATAAATATGGTGGTAGTCTTCTTTTAAAGAGATGAGAGACTCGGTTTAATTTACATGAGAAAAAAAAAAACTGCCAAACTACTCACTGTAAGAGATTGAGGAGAAAAGAGATTGAGGAGAAAAGTCTCATGAGAGCTGCATTTCTCATATTTTTGAAGAAATTGTGAACAAATAGGTGGAAAGAATGGTAAGCACATACATGATCAAGACTAGAACAGATAATTTATAGGCCAGGAAAAAAAAAATTCATCCTTACTAATTGAATACAAAATGTGGGGTATAGTAGATAAAGGGAACAGTTCCTTGATTACTTGTGCCTCACCCATTTATTAAAAAGTTTATGTTGCAAAGAGCAATATAAAACTATACAGGCACTAATAAAGCATATAAGGGCAGTGTAAAGAACTCAAAGAATTACGATATCTTCAATGTGAAGTAGCCTGGGAAAAACAAAGCGGTATGAGGCTTGGACAGGAGTATAAAAAGCAACTTAGAAAAACAAGATCATCAAAAATTAGAGGCATGTTGAACCCAAGGGGTCCAACTCTATTCTTGTTGCACATATTTCCAGTCCTGTTCCATGTGTGTACAAACTGACTGCTATTCAACAGATCTTCAATTCTGTTCATACTTTACGGGTTTACAGCACTAACCATACTTTATCAGTCTGCCTTTTGACAGATTTGTTTTTCATCACCTGTTCCTCTCAGTCAATGGCCAAGTCACGCTTGTGTAGCAGCACTACCCCTCCCCAAACTACTCAACCAAACTCAATATCCACTATGATTGACACAGTTGCAGACCAAAGAGGCACTTGATCCTCTTAGACTGCTAACACCACCGAGTCACAGTCTGCTTTAGTTTTGTGACTCAAGGAGTGTTGGATAGAGAGAAGAAATAATTTACAGACAGTAAAGAAAGTCTGGGATTGGTCTGGTTGTGATATGTGTTTTTCATAGACATGATGCTTGAAAGTTAAAATAAGTAACCTTCCCACAACATTTGAGAGATGAGTTGGGAACAGGTTCAGGAATTTCTGAGGAGATATCCTCTTCCACCAGAAGCAGACTGGAACTGAGTTGCAGAGATAAAATTGGGTGATAAGAGCATGAGTCCCCCCCCAAAAAAAAAAGTGTGTACAAACAGTTTTGGTGTAATGAAAATTCTTTTAGATGATACATTCTTGGGCACCATGGTTGAATTTCTGGTGCGGCTATATATAAGATATTTTAATTACAGGACAGTCAGATAGTTGAGACTGATTATATAATGGCAGCTTTAGTTTATGGACTCTTCATAAGTATTTTATGGGCAAATGCTCCTAGCTCTGTGTAAAAGCAGAATATGATATATTTAAGTGAAGGAATGGCATCTAAAGCAGATAAATGTAAATGCTAGTGTAATAATTGTCAAAGTAGGGTTGTATGGTTAAAGATTGTTGGTCAAAGTAAGAAGAAAGAGCTTGACAAGTTTCAAAACGGAAGGTATTGTGAGCTAGATGGGGGAGGAGAGCCAGCTTGCAGCTTCACTTCTTAATGAGGTCAGGCCTTTTGCTGATTTGTGGAAAAGAATAGATGAGCTCTAGAAAGAGACTGCAAATACTTTTGAGAGTTGTGTACCTTTCACAGGTTTGAGGTAAAAGAAAAATTTGATAGACAGCCTTGCATATGTAATAATTAGTAGCTCCTCTACTACTACTCACAAGACTAATAATTCCTACCTTGCTAATACTGACTGGGAATTGGTGGTCTTTTGTAACCTCTCACTTTACTGTTGGAGATGGGAAATTGCCACTCAGGTATGTGGAGGAGAGTAAAAACAAATTTGATACTGGAGCTTGTTTAAGTATATGTATACAATGTCGCCCCAAAGATGGTGAAGTAAAACTTCACAGAGTAGGAGAACATCTTCCTTGAGTAAAAGTTTAAAAAAATAGTGACTGTAATGTAAGATGATGCATTTAAACACCACTGGGTTTTTAACCCTGGATTACAGAATGTCTTATGAAGTGACATGTGCCAAAAACTGTGTATGGGGAGGGGGTAATGTGTGTAACACTTATTAAAATGACTGCCTTAGCCTCGAGTAATGGTAGTGTATGATGGTTGCAGGGCATAAAATACCATTTTGTGTGATTTTAAGTTAGAACTGCTTTGATTAAACTCTAGTGAGAACAGAGGGGACCTAAAGTGTTGCTTCGTCCAGGATTGCTTAAAAGACAAAAAGGTGGGATGCCCCTTATTGGCCAGAGTCATTGTCAACTCTGTGGTGTAGACATGATACAGCCCTAACTGCATGAAAGGAGATCTAGGTATGGATAGAGGCTATGGCACCTGTTGGAGCTGGTGGGTGAGAATGGGAATGAAGGACGGATACTAGCTCATCCTTCCTGGATGGCAGGAGGTGGTTCTGGCTCACCACATGGGTGACACTTATCAGGCGCACTTAAGTGTTTACCTTCTGCAGCTTGAACCTAGCACTGTGTTGCTGCCATGTGTAAGTCGCACAGTAAACCAAGGGGGATTCAGTGTGCAAAGGCACACTTCCCTTTAGAAAGAAGGCACATAGTGGCACTTAGAATACCCCTTCTCCTTCAGTGGTGATTCCATCAAGAGAGCATGTAGGCCACCCTGCAGGGCTAGCAATCTGGCCCAATCTGTACCACCAAACTCTTCCCATGGAGTAGATGAGCTGATTGGGGATTTCTGAGCAGGAGTGAATGAGCCATGGAGCTCTTGCCTTGACTGGGGATTCCTCTTTGTGCATAGTGAATATGCCATTTTGGTGCAAGTAGAAGAGCCATTAGCTTTGGTCCTGTGGAGGGATAAAAAAAGGAATAAATTCAACTAGTAAATACACGGTAGTCTGGGAGTAGGAAGTAAAAGTTCCAACTCTTTACATTTGACAGCCAGATATGTGACCAGACTGATGGAACTCGGATTCTACAGATGACATTATTTCAGAATACTTTTACAGTCTGTTTAGATTGAATCATATTTATCTAGCAGTTGGTTTGGGATGCTGGAGGTGCAGTGAGAGGGTTTTGGAAGTCTGGCTGTACATCGTTTTGGGAAAATAGTCATTTGTCTTGATTTTTATCAAGATATTCAGGATTTATGTGATAAAGTACAGCCAGACAAAATTTCTCTCTCGTTCCCACTTTTGGTGCTTTGGGTCGATGAAAAGCATGTTTGAAAATACAGTGTCCCATTAGACCTACAGATCCTAGCTTCTAAAAATGTCATCATTCATAGATGGAAAAATTTAACTTCCCCCAAAACAGATGATGTCATGAAGATCATGAGTGAGATTTACAACTTAGAACTGATTGCAGAGTATGTTATATTAAGAGAGAAAACCTGCTTCTAAATGCTAAACGTGGCTTATTCATACAATGGAATACGTTATAAAACCAAACTTTAATTGTATGCGCTTTTGAAGTGGCCAATACCCCAACTTCTTCAGACCTTCAGGGTCTGAAGAAGTTGGGGTATTGGGCCCTTCGAAAGCGCTTACAGTTAAAGTTTGGTTTTATAAGTGGCTCGTGTAAGTGTCGGTATTTCTGTAATTGCTTTTTTTTGTTTTTTAATTTTCAAGTTGCCTGATCTCTTTCCAGAGTACTTCATTAATTTCCTTTACATGAATTGTAATTCATATATATATATATGTGTGTGTGTGTGTGTATATATATATATATATATATATGGATCTAGGACTATTGAACTGTCGTTCAATAGTCCGAATCCACAATCACCAAACTCACTGTAACAAAAGCGCTTTCACCGAAAAGTGTTTTCGTTAGTGTGTGTAAAAAAAAAAAAAAAATTACATTTACGTTTTTGCAGGGGGGCAAGCTCCCCTGCCCCCCCCTACTTTTATATTGTCACTCCAAGGTTGCACTACAATGGGGATAAGGGAATTTTCCCTTATCCCCACTGTAGTGCGCTCTAACAGGCATACTTACACGAAAGTGCTTCTTTGGCGAAAAGCACTTTTACGTAAGTATGCCCGGCCATTTCACATTCGGTGAAACGGCCGCTTGAGCATTGGTCCTAGACATATATATATATATATATATATATATATATATATATATATATATATATATATATAAAACTGTTAGACAAATACATGGCTGGAGTGACAGATGCAGGAATACCACATAATTTTTTGTTAAAGTTATGTGTCTTGGAGAAATGGGGAGATGTATGCAGTTCTATAAGAAGTTATGAATTTATGGGTTTAATGTACTTGCCTGTTATCCTTTTTAACTTTTTTTTTAAATCAATTTAGATATGACGCATTATTGTATTTTTCATTAACCTCTTATGATACTTTGAATTTGTGCTAAAAAAAGCTAATTGGTGGCCACTATGCATGCTACACTTCACTAATCCAGCTGAACTTTTAAACTCCTGTGAATGGACTATCTACCTACCTGGTTATTTGACTATATAACACAATTCAAAGATGTGCTCTTCCATGATGGGCCTAGGATTATGATTATCCCTCCACTTTAACTTTTATTTCTCTGAACTCCCATATTTGAGGGTTGCACATGCCACGATGTAGCTCACCACTGCAGGAGAACATGCCTAGCTAATGAGCCGACCAGGCCCAGCAGTCCTTCCCTAACCACTTTGTGAGTACACTTTACACAAATCAAGAAAACGAGGGTTTGCACTTACACTTTTAAAAAAAGATAGATATATAAAAATATTTCCCATCCTACCTGTAACTGCAGCAGCAGCTGCTGAATGGAAGAGCCATCCAAATACATGATGACTGGGTATTTCTGATGTACAGAGGAGGGTCCCCTGTTCTTGTTTTGCAATAGGGGATACAGTAAGTATGGTTTATGATTGAAGATAATCCCAAGAAATAACTCCCCCCTATAGTGACTGCAGGTGGAAGACAAGTTAAGAAGAAAAGGATTGTAAGACAGATTCTTTAAAATAATGAGGTACTGCAGGAGACTTACTACTGGAGTCATGGTCCTGGAGGTAATATTGGGTGAATGTTGAACTGATCAAATGAGTGAGAGACTTTTTACAATGGAGACATTTCTACAGCAAGTGGTAGAAACAGTCATACACCTGGTGGAATGACCTTTGACTGCAGAATTTTGCAAAGAGTGGTTTGCTGCTTGATTTCAAAAGGTAATGCAGTTACTTATCAGTTTGGGAGAGGTTTGCTTGATGAGTTGCTGCCCTTCCCTCCATTTAAACAAGGAGATAAATAGTTGCCCTGTCCTTCTAAAATCATGCTGCACTCATTTCATCTAGAACCTCAGCTGGTTGTGCATGATGAGGTGGAAAGAGCCCTCTCCTTACAAAGAAAACAAGGAAATGAAAGGATTAAGGATGGGCTAATGTCCCCTGTTACTACAGCTTTCTTTCTGCCTTTCAGCTTCTTTACTCTGTAATTAACACATTCAATTTCTTCTGCATTTTGGACCTACACATTGTGTCTGTCAACCAGCTTTTCCCCCTTTTTACTTCAGTTTTAATTACCTAATAGCTGAAATTCACCTTTGCTTCATTCTCCCCTTGTTCACTTTAACTTACTGTTACTGTTCATTCTATTCCTCTCCCAGCATTTTCCACTTTGTATTTTACAGTTTCCTTTATGCACACCACCACTCCATCTTTGCCTGTGTAACATCTCACACTTTGTCATTGTCTTCCCTTATAGTATTTTACATATCTATCTTGCAACAGAAAATCTTTGTGTTGCAGTATATTATTTCTGTCATCTGACAGAGACAAAAACTGTAGCTGCACATGCTTTTCTTGCAGGAAGTATTTTATTCTGGATTATTTTTCTTATTTCGCTTTTGCTTTTTTGTACACAATGTAAGTATTTACTTACCTCGGATACAGTATAGATTGTTAAGGTGCATTCTTTCATCACTAAAATAGTATTGCATTTAGTTTGTCTTTGTTTTTGTACCATTGTTTTACATGGAGATTTTCACCCACTTTGTAAATTGGTTCTTACTAGTGTGTTTAATCTGGTTAACATCGATATAAACTATGTAAAATATAATTTCAAGTGACCTGTGCTAAAAGCCTCCACATCCCAGTCCCGTTGGCTGTTCACCCAGGTCTCTGTCACCCCCAGTCCCATAACTGCTTACAGGTCACTAATATTCATTCAGACTCAAAATACTGTTGAACATCTGTGCTTTCTTACGTTTGACTTCATTTTTCCTGTAGTACTTTCCATATCCTTTTCTATCACAGCATTGCCATCCTTGTTACTACATTTCTTCTAGGTTCTCCCCATTGCTTTACCTCTTCCCTTTTCACCTAATTATAAAGGTTTCACTTTCCTTATGTGTCCATCCACTCTTACTAAACACTGCTGTCCTGAGTGCTGACACAAAACCTGTCTTTACAGTGCAGTCTTTCTTCAAGGTACCCCCGCCCCCCACCCCCATAATTGTGTGACTTCCTTCCTTTCCTTATTTCCTGCCCTAACAATTGTAGTGCTCTACCCTTCCCTTTCTTAAACAGGAATGCTACCATGCTGTTTACCACTTTCACCCCTTCACACACATTCTTTGGCCGTCTTTATTGCTTCCTCCACAATCCCATCTGTTGGGCCATTTGTACATACATAGGCTAATTATTTCCTTTTTAAGACTGCCCTGGCCACATCCTGGTTCTTTCTTATCTGGTATTAGTCCCAGGAAAGTTTTACCGTCACCAATTCCTTTGCTTTCCCCTAATATCCCACCCACCAAATCCATCTAGTGATCAAATACACCCCCCTCTGGTGTTACTCGTTTAAAGTTTGTCTTTGGACTTCTGTGTATTGTAGTATGAAATTGTTTATTTTGTATTATTCTTGGTCATGTTTATAAAGTATACACTACACAAAGTCCATCTACTTGGCTAGTAAAAAAAAAAAAAAAAAATCTAAAACTGTAACTGAATTCAAAAATGCATGGGTCCGATATAAATAAACTATCATGTGAGGTGGGATAAAAACAGAAGATGTTGTAAAAGTGACATGTTTTTCAGCAAAATATAAATACATCATGTAATTGAATGGCAAGATAGGTAAAACAGGTTAATTCTGATACGTCATCACAATTTTTTTTTGATACCATGGCACCTTCTAGAATTGAGCAGCAGATGGCGATAAAAGTAAAGAATTATCTAATCAGAGCTTGTTTTCAACCTGGAAATTGTTACTAATCGGTTTTCTCTTTTTTTTTTTTTTTATTATTTAGTATAGTATACAATAACAGTAGTAAATATGAAAGTAAATAAACTAATATTTATTTGTGTGTGTGCGTATTATATATATATATATATATATATATGAGAGAGACACACACACAACTATATATACCCGAGTTGTGTGCTATATTATGTGATTGTGAGCATAAAATATTATAGTAGTAGTGAGATGTGATGAGAAAAAATAAAGGAAAAATAAGTAATTTAATGCAAATAAGTCATTGTGTTCCAGTTGTTTGCTGCATGTTACACAAGGTTATAACTCACTATTTAAATGAGCTGAGAATTTTCTGATTCCACGTGTAGTAAAAATGTGTATGCATGTGTGTGTGTGTGTGTATATATATATATATATATATATATATATATATATACACACGGGAGGGCATGTGTATACCTACTTTTATTTATATATATATATATATATATATATATATAAATAAAATGTATGTGTGTGTCTACATATGTTTGGAATGTAGAAAGTTTAGAAGTTAAAGTACATTTTCACATCCCTTGCAAATAGTTAAAAAAAGACAAGAGCAAACATAATTCAGAATGTAGAAGACAGGTGATCTACCATTTAGTACTAATTGGAGAAATATTGCAGTGCTAGAGACCCTTGTGCACTGCAGGAGTCATGCTTTTGAAAGTTTAAACCTTTGATGGTGGTGCTGCAGTGGTGTTGTCACCTCACAGCAAGACGTTGTCCCGTTCGTTTCTCAGCTAGAGCATCTTCTGTGTGGAGGCATGCATGTATGGGCGTGCCTTCATAAGGTTGTGCGTCAGGGCTGGTAACTCGGCATGTAAAAATCTACTACCAAACATTAGCGGACTGGAGTTCCGCTGTGGTGACCCCTAACCGGGATAAGCCGAAAGACACAACATGGTCTCCTTTTACACAGCATACTACTAAAGACACAAATTGTACTCTTCTGCTGTTTTTAAAGTTTGTACAGCCAGTTACAGTGACTTAATGCTGTCACTAATCTTCAATGTAAAGCCATTTCCTACAGTAGTTTGTGTCTTTCATATGAGCATGGTGCTCTCACTTTCAGAATATTCTTGGCATATAATTATTCTTTTCCACAGTAACAGTCAATGTGCAGCTAGTCTCCATCATACTACTGTAGGCTGACAACCTTTGCAGTAATTAGTTTTGACCAGGATTCATTTTCCTCTGTGTGTAACAGCATGATAGAAGTCTTCTAAGAATCCAGTGTGGTCAGAATGGCAAAGATCTTTACTGAATGATGGGACCTTTCCCTTTTATCCAGGGTATTAAGATGCAAACAAGACCGTGTCAGCAGCCCATTTGCAAGCAGCATAGTGAGGTTTATCAGCCGTGAATGACAGCCTCAGTAACTGTCTTACAGTTTGTGTTCCACGGTGACAATTGAGGGATACAGATTTACTGTGTTATAGTCAGTGTGCTCAGAGTGGTACAGGGGCTTGTCAAGATAATATGGCTTACTCATAACTGATGCTGTAGTTATGTGTGATATAAAGCACAGCATGAGTACCCAAGTATTTTTTTTAATCATCTTGTCTATTCCTCGGAAAATATGGATAATTTTGATGTTTTATTCAGTTCATTTATCACTATTGTGCTTACCCCATGTAGCAAACCTCTTCTGTCACAGTCACTGTGAGCAAAATAATGTACTGCTTGGATAAGAGTACTGGAAACCTCTTTTAGCGAGTGTGCTGACAGTAGCATAAAAGCTGTTAACACTTCTTTTTATGTAATGTAACACTGCAGCTGATTTATTGTATTTACTTTGTTGTTGCAGTGTCTCATTTTGATTATAGATGTTCATCGTGTTTCACTGTTGCAGTCATTACACCAGGATTATCCTGCTGACAGGCGACCCGAGTTCCAAAGTCTTGGTTTGGCGTCGGTTGCTGTCACCTCTTCCCTGATGTCAGTGCGCCAGGGGTATAAAAGTTGCAACAATGCCGTTTTCTTCAGTCTTTTTTGCTGCGCGGTGCCTGAAGCAAAAGCAGTTCGCAAGTGCCGGTCGGCCGACTCCTGAGATTTTCAAAATTGAATTTCAGAACTGAAGTCTTCAATAAAGCTAAGTACCCTGTTGGGGAAACTTTTTCTTGCTCCAGACCGATGTCAGTAAAAGTTAATAATTGTATTTCTTGTGGGAAGCAAATACCTCATAAGGACTTTCACTCTTACTGCATTCTTTGCCTAGGCCCTGACCACGACGTTACTAGTTGTCGATTTTGTGCTAGATTCAATAAACGCACCATTAAACGTCGGTTTGATTTTGCTTTACATTATTTTGGACAAAGATTTATTTATATAATGCAGTCGGAACAACCGATGACCGGAATGTATGAAAAACGCAAAGACAAAGAAAAAGACAGGCATCAGAGTTCCAAAACAGATGACAAAGCCTCTTCTAGGCCAGTCGCCAGTTCTCAGTGAGGTGCTTTCGCAGCCCCTGGCACCTGCTACCTCAGAGCCACAGGCCGTAACCGACAGCCACGTGGAGACACCGAGGCCTGTGGAAACTCAAGGTATTGGGCCTACGGAAACTATAACCTCAGATGGGTCCAGAGCCGCTGAGCAGGCACCGGCTTCTGAGGGTGTTTTCAGACCTTCACAGCTTACAATTAAGGCTACTACAGCAACAAAGGCACAGTCAAAAACACCATTAAAGACAAGGAAACAAGTGCAGCATTATCCAGAACAGTCATCCATGCCAAAGAAACAGATGGTTAAAATGGCCGAGGACCTTATTACTTTAATCAGGGGCTCCCATCCCCCTCCTGACAAAAGGCCTAGGCAAGACACTGATTATGATTCCTCTGATCGGGTTTCCATTTCCTCTGATTCTTCTTCTGATCAGGGCTATTCTCTCCCTCCCTATGAGGACTCTGATGCTGAAGAGTCCATTCCTTCAGCCTCACCGCCTGAGGATTATTCTTTTGGGGAAACCCTGCACACCATGAGGGAGCATTTCCATTGGGAGAGCCAGGATTACTCAGAATCCAAGAAAAGGCTCAGAGATTTCCTTTTATTGCCTCAGCACAGGCCCCTGGCTATCCCCCTGTGCTTGATATTGTAGATGATGTTTTTTCTGAATCCAGTCTGTCTCCAAATTCTTTACCCCCTGCACCAGTAAAGCCAGACAGGTACTACAGGGTCCCTGACTCTCATAAATTTCTTTACAAAAACCCCGCTGCAGACCCAGAAACAATTTCTCAGGGTCCTAAAGGGGTTAAAGCTTCCACTGCCAAAAATCCTGTCCCCTCAGATAGGGATTCGAGAGCTCTGGACAGATGGGGGGATAAAAGTTTACACTTCTGCTACTTTAGCTGCAAGAGCTTTAAACCATCAGTTTCACATGCTTAAATATCAACAGTATCTCATGTCATTGTTAAAGCAGAAAATGGTTACAAATATAGAAAGTCCTGACAGTAAAGAAATGCAGGATTTATTGCATGCAGTTGAACAAGTGGGAAAGCATACTCTGCAATGTGGTTTTGATTCATTAGAGGCTTCTTGTAGAGCTGCAGTTACAGGCTCAGTTATTCGAAACATGGTTGGTTGAAAGAACAAAGTTTACCCGACCATGTTAAAGTAAAATTATTGGATGCTCCACTACAGCATGATACTTTGGTGTTAAGGCAGAAGAGATGTTAAAGAAAATGGAGGATAAAGCAAAGTCAATGCAAACGGTACAGGTTCAACCACCTAGATGTAGCAGAAACTGGCCTTCAATAAATTGGTCCTTTCCAGTGTCAGACAGGTCACAAAGAGGCAGATACAGACGCCCAAGAGGCAGATCTCAGCCCCAAGGCTCCTACAGAACTAAACAATGGGGTGCTTCAGCCCCCAAAGGAGGAGAAGACAAATCACAACCTTATAGGAAACAGTCACAATGACTTCCCTCTGCAAATGTCAAGCTCTTACCAGTTGGCAGCACCCCTAGGGCGAAAGCTAGCACTTTTCTCAAAAAATTGGCACATGATCACCCAAGACCAATGGGTGCTGAATATAGTTTCTTAGGGGTACAGGTTCCACTTCCACATGCTTCCAAAACCGAAAGGTATGCCAAACCTGCCACAAAACCAATGGGCAGAGGCACAAAAACAGATTGCTGCTCTTATGGATATGGGAGCTATACAAAATGTTCCACAAGAAGAACAGGGACAAGGATTTTACTCAAGACTTTTCTTAGTACCCAGAAAAGACAAAGCCTGGAGACCAGTACTGGACCTGTCAATCCTAAATACTTTCCTGGATGTTCCAAAATTCAAAATGTTAACACTACAACAACTTCTGCCCATGCTGGGCAAGGAGACTTGGCTAGTTACTTTGGATCTCAAGTTGGCATACCTGCACGTCCCAATCAGACAATCGCACAGAAGATACCTCAGATTTATAGCAGGCTCAATGCATTACCAATTCTCTGCACTGCCCTTTGGCTTATCTACTGTGCCCAGGGTCTTCACAAAATGCCTGGCACCAGTAACTGCATTTTGCAGACAAAAAGGAATTCAAATATATCCCTACTTGGACGACTGCCTTATTCAAGCAGAGAGCAAGGACATTCTTCTACAGCACCTGGCGTTTGTAAAAAGATTGCTAATTTGCCCTAGGGTACACAGTAAATGAAAAGAAATCAAAACTAGTGCCCTCTCAAGAGATAATATTCCTGGGTGCAAGCTTAAATACAACTGCCCAGATGGCTTATCTCACGCCAGACAAACCAAGGCAACTGACTCATTACTTTCAAATGATGGCAACGAAGACCCAGCTCCCTGCAAGAAAAATTCTGCAGGCCCTGGGTTTCATGGCATCCTGCATTCTACTAATTCCATATGCAAAACTGCATATGAGGGAACTACAATGGTATCTAAAAAGTGTTTGGACTCAGCATTGTCACAGTCTAGAGACGATCATAACCTTGATTCCCTGCCTACAACAGGAGTTTCGATGGTGGTCCCAGGCCTGTCACCACAACAAGGGACAGCATTTCACCTTACTTACAGCCAGGCAGACAATAACGGATGCATTGGATTATGCCTGGGGAACACATATGGCAGGAAAATGTATTCAGGGCATGTGGCCCAAGGAACAAATGCATCTTCACATCAATCAAAAAGAGATGCTAGCTGTACAGAATGCCCTGACAGCCTTCAAGGACCTAATACATCCAGGACAGCTATTAGTAAAGACGGACAATACCACAATTATGTGGTACATAAACAAGCAAGGGGGCACACATTCCTACCCCCAATGCAGACAAGCCATGACTTTGTGGAACACAGCACTGACCTACCAGGTACATCTGCAAGCACAATTCCTGCCAGGAGCAAAAAATACACTGGCAGACGAACTAAGCAGAAATCTCATGGATCCTCACGAATGGAAGCTAAATCCACAAGTCTTCAACATGATAACAAGGGAATGGGGATGCCCAGACATTGATATTTTTGCCTCCCCTCACAATTGCCAAATACAAAAATTTTGCACAAGGACTTATCACTCTCAAGCATGGAAAGTGGATGCTCTATCATTCAGCTGGAAAAACCTGACAGTCTATGCCTTCCCTCCGATGCCCCTTCTCACCAAGGTGCTTCTAAAAGTCAGACGAGAGGCCAAAAGTGATCCTGATTGCACCAGACTGGTCACGCCAGCACTGGTACCCAATCCTAAAGACTTTGTCCCAAGGCCCACCTTGGCCTCTACCTCAAATCCCTCATCTTCTGACACAGCAAAACAATCAGATTCTGCACAGTCAACTCAGAACCTTAAACCTGGCAGCATGGCAGATAATGTAGCCACTCAGACTGCACCTCTCTGTAAAGCTGTTATGGATGTAATTTTGGAAGCCAGGAGGCCCAGCACTAGAAAATCTTATGCAGAAAAATGGAAGAGATTCTGTGCTTGGAACCAGGCACAAGGGCTCGAACCACTGGTCCCTAATCTACCTCAGATTTTGTAATACCTGACTGAGATGTTGGACAAAGGCTTATCTTTTTCATCTATTAAAATCCATGCCTCTGCCATTTCAGCTCATTACAATACGGATTTTCCTATTTTTTCACATCCTCTACTATGACAGTACCTCAGAGGGGCAAAGAATACAAGACCCCCTAGGAGAGCACCAGTTCTTACTTGGGACCTCAATTTTCTTTTAGAAAAACTAACACTGCCTCCATTTGAACCAGCCAGCACAGCTGATCTAAAATTCTTGTCATGGAAAATTGCTCTGCTCCTAGCAGTAACTTCAGCAAGAAGAGTCTCAGAGTTGCAGGCATTGATGGCTGTGGAATCTTTCCTCATTTTTCATCAGGACAGGTTTCTCTCCGGGCAAACCCAACATTCATGCCCAAAGTGGTCTCCAATGTGGCCTTACCAAACCATTCATTTGCCTACTTTCTACCCAAATCCCCAGAATAAAGGGGAAAGACTTCTGCATGCTTTGGATATACACAGGCAGCTATGATTTTACTTGGACAAAACAAAAGCTTTCAGAAAAACTGAGCAACTGTTTGTAGCATATGCTGCAGGATCACAAGGAAATTCTATTACAAAGCAGACAATCTCTACGCAATTTGTCATCTCTTCTTTTTCAAACTTTATGCAAATCTACTCTATTTTTATCTCGCTCCTATACTAGTGCTCTGGCAAAAGTTGTTCTATCCCAAATTGTAAATAGTGTACAGTTCATTTGACTCTCTATCTGCCAGCCTATTTCAATTCTTCTCCCTTACAAGTCAGTCGTATTATATTCAATTACTACTAAATAATGTTGCCTCTCCTTTGTTTTTTTCTTGTTCTAATACTTCTGCTTTTCACTACACCAATAACAACTTTGTCCTTTATTTGCTTGTATGTATGACTGGTTCTGTGTTGAGTGTGATTTTGATTATTGTTCTTTTTATTGTAATTTACTAGTCTGTTAATGGAGCTTTTCTCCTCGGGCCTCTGCTGAAAATGGACAATGTATCCAGCCAGACTAGCCCGGTTAACAAATGTAAAATAAAATAAATAATAAATAAATCTCCAAATAGATAGGACATTGCATCTGCTTCTGTTTCGCACAACATGGCAAATCTGTGCCTAAGGGCATTAGGCCTCATTCTACCAGAGCAGCAGCCACTTCAGCAGCTTTCTTTCCTCAGAGGGGTACCAACCAAAGACATATTAGAAGCTGCAACCTGGAGCTCAGTGCACACTTTTTTACCAAGCACTACCACCTTCCTCTCTACTCCAAATCCAGAGCAGGCTTTGCCACTGCAGTTCTGCAGGGCTTGTTAGCCTCGCCAAATCCTATCTAGACCCAGCCACCCAACCTCAACTTTGGGATTCTACCCAAGTGTAATGACTGCAACAGTATAACACGATGAACATAGTACAGTTGTGTACCTACCATAAATGTAGATGTTTGAGTGTATTCACTGTTGCAGTCCAGGTTACCCACCCACCATCCCCCTCTTTGCTGGGACTATTCTGTACTTCTCAATTCTATACAACCTATGTGGTGTATTTGCTTGTAGATGAAGGAAATGTTTATAGTAATATATGCATGGTTGTTTGGCATATCTTTTCAGCCTTCCTATCTGGGGGCACCTGACATCTGGGGCATGAAAAACTGAAGAAAATGGCATCGGTTGCAACTTTTATACCCCAGCGCACTGACGCCGGACCGACTGCGGGTCGCCTGCCAGCAGGATAACCCTGGTGTAATGGCTGCAACAGTGAATACACTCTAACAACTGTACTTTTTAACTACATGAAGCTATGTTGGCTGTTTGCCTTCCTTCTTTATTAATGGGAAACCTCAGCTCTCTGGGCCATTTTTAGGCATCAAAAACTAAATAAATAAAATGAGAAAATTCTAGAGTCATTCACTGATACTCATAGTGGGAGAGTTACTACATTTTATATTTCCAGCAGCCCTCTTGTTAACTAATGTGTTCAGAATGTAATGACCACCACTTAATATGTTCTCGTATCCAGATGTTCTTCGTGTTTCACTGTTGCAGTCATTACATTTGGGTTATCTGCTTGTAGTAGCCTACAGTCAGCCTGATTAACAAAGTCTTGGGTCCTGTGTCGGTTGCTGTTCCTTCTTCCATGATGTCAGGTAGTCGGGGGTATAAAACATGCAGCCGATGCCATTACATCAGTCTTTCTTGCCGTGCGGTGCCCGAAGCAGAAGCAGTTCACAAGTGCCAGTCGGCTGACTCCTGAAATTTTCATTTTCGAGTTTCAGAACTAAAGTCTTCAACTAAAGCTAAGCACCCCGTTGGGGAAACTTTTTCTTGCTCCGTACCGATGTCAGTAAAAGTTAATAATTGCATTATTTGTGGAACGCAAATACCTCATAAAGATTTTAATTCGTACTGTATTCCTTGCCTAGGCCCTGACCACGACGTACCTTGCTGTCGGTTTTGTGCTTTATTTAATCAGCGCACTACCCGTCGTTAGTAAATTTTTATCTCTTATTTCGGTTCTCGGTTTAATTATCCAGAAATGTCGTCCGTTAGCCATCTAACTACCGGGATATAGAAAAAACGCAAAGATAAAGACAGAGACAGGCCGCTGAGGTCCAAAACTGCCGACGACGCTTCTCCTAAGCCAGTCGCCAATACTCAGTGAGGCACTTTTGCAGCCCCTGATACCCACTACTTCTGATTCGCAGGCCTCTACTGCGACCCATTCGGAGTCCGGTATGCCGAGAGATGCTTCAACTATGGAACCCGTGGATGTCTCTACCTTGGATGGGACCAGAGCTGCTGTGCAGGCACCGGCTTCTGAGGGTGTATTCAGGCCTACGGACTTGCATATTAAACCGACGCCTCCTCCTTCATTTAGGCCTAAATCTTGAACCATGCCTAAAAAACCTTCGCCCAGGCCGCATGCTCAGGCCTCCATGCCTAAAAAACAAATGATAAGAATGGCTGAAGATCTTATAACTCTAATCAGGGGATGCCAACCTCCCCCTTCTAAGAGACCTAGGACTGAAGTTGTTTATGAATCTTCTGAACAGGATTCTGATTTTTCTGATGATCTGGATTTGCCCTTATCTACTTATGAGGATTCTGATGCAGAGGACTCTATTTCCTCTGCTTCCCCTCCAGAGGATTTTTCTTTTAGTGAAACCTTATATACTCTAAGGGAGCATTTCCACTGGGAAAGCCAGGATTTTTCTGATTCAAAAAAGAGGCTTAGGAATTTCTTACTCCTGCCTCAGCATAGGCCTTTAGCTATTCCTCCTGTACTAGACATTAGTGGTGATGCTTTTTCCGAATCTAGTTTGGCCCCTGATTCTTTGCCTCCTGCTCCCAGAAAACCTGACCGATATTACAGGGTTCCTGATTCCCACAAGTTCCTTTTTAAAAATCCTATTGCTGATCCAGAGACTATTTCACAAGGATCCAAGGGCATTAAGGCTTCTCCTGCTAAAAATCCTACCCCTTCTGATAGAGACTCCAGGGCGCTGGATAGATGGGGTAAGAAGGTTTACACTTTTGCAACCTTGGCCATTAGGGCGTTACACTGACAGTTTCATATGTTGAAGTATCAGCAACATGTTATTGGATTGCTTAAACAGAAAATTATGTTGATTCCTGACTGTGTGGAAGATAAAGAATTACAGGATTTAATGCATTCTGCTGAACAGGTTGGAAGACATACTTTGCAATGTGGATTTGATTCATTAGAGGCCTCTTGTAGGGCCGCTTTTACTGGGTCTGTGCTCAGAAGGCATGCTTGGCTTAAAGAGCAATCTTTGCCTGATCATGTTAAAGCTAAATTGTTGGATGCTGCCATAAATCCGGACCGCCTGTTGGCAACAAGGCTGAGGAAGTTCTTAAAATCTATGCAAACTGTTAAAGATTTCTTACAAGTTCAGCCTCCCAGATTTAGTAGGCACTGGCCCTCTAAGAATTGGTCCTTTCCATCCTCTTCCAGGTCTTCTCAGGCCAAACGCAGACACAGCAGAAACCCCAGGTTTCAGTCCCAGGGGACACACAAGACTAAGCAGTGGGAGGTTTCCGCACCCAGATCAGGAAGTAAGACTCTCCCCTATGGAAAACTGTCTCGATTACTTGCTTTTAAAACTTCCAAGCACTTCCGAACTGAATGCTTCTTTAGGCAGAAAGATAGGTCTGCAGACCAAAAACTGGGAACTCATTACCCAGGACAAGTAGGTTTTAAATATAGTGTCCCAAGGATGCAGATTTCACTTCCACACCTTAACAACACCAAGCGGGTGGCCAGATCTATCCCCAAATCAATGGGCAGAGGCTCAAAATCATGTACTCTCTCTCTTAAGCATGGGGGCTATTCAGTTGGTACCAGAAGAGGAAAAGGGACAAGGTTTCTATTTGAGACTTTTTCTGGTACCCAGAAAAGGCAATACATGACGTCCTATCCTGGTCCTTTTTACTCTAAATACCTTTCTGGTGATTCCAAAATTCAAGATGCTGGCTCTTCACCAGCTGCTTCCTATGCTAGGCAAAGATGCATGGTTGGCAACACTAGACTTTAAAAGAAGCATACCTGCACATCCCTATCAGGGAGTCTTGCAGAAGATACCTATGCTTCAATGCAGGCGACATGCACTATCAGTTCTCTGCACTGCCCTTTGGCCTATCTACTAAAGTCAGGGTATTCACAAGGTGCCTAGCTCCAGTCATTGCATTCTGCAGGCAAAGAAATATTCAAATGTATCCATACCTAGACGATTGTCTAATTCAGGCAGAAATCCCGGACATACTTTTGAATCATCTGGCCTTTGTTCATAGGGTACTGACTTGTGTGGGGTACACCATAAACGAAAAGAAATCACACCTGGTACCCTGTCAACAAATTATATTCCTGAGAGCAAGCTTGAATACATCTTCCCAGATGGCTCTCCTCACGCCAGAGAAACTGACTCATTTGACAACCTACTTCAAACAACTGGCCACAAAACCCAGTTATCTCCAAGGCAAATATTGCAGGCCTTGGGGTTCATGGCCTCCTGCATTCTTCTAATTCCATATGCAAGGCTGCATATGAGGAAACTGCAATGGTATCTCAAAAGCCTATGGTGTCAACATTCACAGGATCTAGAAGCTATGATTCCTATCGTACCTTGTCTACCCTTAGAGTTCCTTTGGTGGGCAGAGGCCTGCCACCAAAACAAACCATTCACACTACCCCCTGTTGCCCAAACCTTAACAACAGACACATCAGACTATGCGTGGGGGGCTCACCTGGCAGGGAAGTGCATTCAGGGCAAATGGAATCCAAGTCAAATGCACCTACACATAAATCAGAAGGAAATGTTAGCTGTACAGAATGTTCTGACAGCCTTCAAGGACCACATTCTTCCAGGACAACTAATGGTGAAGACTGACAACACCACGGTCATGTGGTACATAAACAAGCAGGGGGGTACACTCTTACCCCCCTCTGCAGACTAGCCATGGCATTGTGCAACACAGCCTTGAGCTACCAAGTGAATCTAAAAGCTCAATTCCTGCCAGGAAAACTAAATACACTGGCAGATGGACTAAACAGAAACCTCATGGACCCAGACGAGTGGAAATTGGAACCAAGGATTTTCAACATGTTGACAAGCAAATGAGGGAGTCTACATATAGACCTGTTTGCCTCCCCCAAGAACCATCAACTGGACAAATTTTGCACAAGGATTCCCCACAAGCAAGCTTGGAAAGTGGATGCTCTATCCTTCAGCTGGAAAAACCTATCCATTTATGCCTTTCCTCCTCTGCCTCTTCTCAACAAGGTATTACTGAAGATCACTTAGGACAAGCCAAGGATAATTTTATTTGCAGCAGACTGGCCACACCAGCACTGGTACTCCCTCCTGCGCGTGTGTCATGCTTGGCCCATGGCACCTGCTTCAGACATCTTCCCTGTTGTCTCAGCAGGAGAACCAGATTCTGCACCCTCAGCTGCAAACCCTGAACCTAGTAGCCTGGTTAATTACCTAAACTCTCCTTTACCACCCCTCAGTAAATCAGTGATGGATATCATTTTAGAGGCTAGGAGGCCTAGTACTAGAAAATCTTATGCTGCAAAATGGAAAAGATTTTGTACCTGGAACCAATCTCAAGGGATGAGAGCAGCAGTGCCCAATTTACCTCAGATTCTATAATATTTGACTGAGATGCCTCATAAGGGCATGTCCTTTTCCTCCATCAAAATGCATGCCTCAGCCATTTCAGCTCATTATAGCAAAGAGCCTCCCCTCTTCTCTCACCCACTGCTCAAGCAGTTCCTTAGAGGGGCCACCGAGGAGAGCTCCAACTCCAGCCTGGGACCTTAACTTTGTCTTGGAGAAACTCGCTCTTCCTCCTTTTGAGGCAGCTGCTACTCCAGAGTTAAAATTCCTTTCCTGGAAAATGGCTTTCCTTTTAGCAATCACTTCTGCAAGAAGGGTGTCCTAGTTACAGGCTGTTATGGCAGTGGAGTCTTTCATCATCTTTCGCGCGGACAGGCTGTCCCTCATAACCAATCCCTCCTTCATGCCCAAGGTGGTATCCAGTGTGGCTCTTAATCAGTCCATTCATTTTCCTACCTTCTTTCCTAATCCACAGAACAAAGGGGAACGGATACTGCACTCCTTAGATGTGCACAGACAACTTAGATTCTACTTGGACAGGACTAAACCTCAAAGGAAATCTGAACAACTGCTGGTGGCATTTGCTGCAGGGACAGAGGGGAAAGCTATTTCAAAATGGATAGACCACTGCATTAATTTCTGCTATAAGCACCATGGAAAACCTATCCCACAGGGCATAAGACCCCATTAGGGGTGTCCCCACAAGGGGCATCCTAGAAGCTGCTACCTGGAGTTCTGTACATACTTTCACCAAGCATTGTCATTTGCCAATTTTCTCTAAATCCAGAGCTGGTTTTGCCACTGCAGTCTTGCAGGTCCTTATAGCTGGTCCTAATTCTATTTAAATTCCTCCTCCCAAGCTTAGCTTTGGGAATATACCCAAATGTAATGACTGCAACAGTGAAACATGAAGTACACTTAACCATAAATGTAGATGTTAGTGTATTCACTGTTGCAGTCCTGGTTACCCTCCCTCCAGCCCCCTTTCTTCTTTTGGTTATACCTCTACTCTCACTTACTGTGCTCAAAAAGCTTTTTGGTGTATTTGCTTGTTGGAGGTGTATCCTTGTATTATAGATGTAATTGCCTCCCATTAGGGGGCACCTGACATCTGGGGCAAGAAAAACTGATGTAATGGTGTTGGTTGCATGTTTTATACCCCTGATGTCATGGAAGAAGGGACAGCAACCGACGCAGGACCCAAGACTTTGTTAGTCAGGCAGACTGAGGGCTACTGCAAGCAGATAACCCAAATGTAATGACTGCAACAGTGAATACACTCGAACATCTACATTTATGGTAAGTGTACACAACTGTACTTTATTAGAAGTGTGATGGTCAGAAGGGTACATTGTGTAGCAGAAAGAACCAAAGTCATTCTGCTGTGTCATACAAGTGCAGAGCACTTGAACAAAGAATTCCAGCAAGTACATGTGCAGTGTAATGAAGAGTGCAGGGAATTTTAATCAAGGATGCTTATTAGAACTGCTAACCATCTGCTTACACACACAGTTTTTGAAAAGCATTAGTTCTTGAAGTATTGTAGCATAATTAAAACACAAATTCAATGGTAAAAACCTTCTGCTTCATAAATGTGCATAAATGACATTTCTTCCTTTATTGCCTAATAATAAAAGTAGCAGCATCTACAGAGGAGTAACAAAACAATAAAATAGCAGCATGTACAGTGGCGCCAAAATAAATAGAAAAATGTACAGAAGAGTAAGAAAGTAAAAACAGCAGTGCATAGAGAACGGTTAAAATGGAATCTATTTTTCATTTCTGAGTCAATGGGAGCCAAGTTGTGCTACACAGAAAGATATGACTCGTAGAGCACACCAGAAGAGTTGCATCAACCTGAATCAGACATTTATCAGTGCTGAATATTGACTTGCAGTACAGTGATGGACTGCAGCAAAATTATAAGAGGCTGATGGAGAGTGAGAGACTGTAGAATGGTTAAAAAGCAAGTGCAAATGGTATTTTTGCAACTTTGATTTTCTATAATAGTTATTCATATGCATCATTATGCATGTAAATGCAGTTGTTGAAAACTAAAGTTTTTAAATGATTATTACAGCTGTGGTGGTGCTGCCGTAGCATTGTTGCCTCACAGTACGACGCTGTCTGGTTCGACTCTGAGTGTCTTCTGCGTGGAGACGTGTGAATGGGCGTACCTTCGTTGAAGGTTGTGCATCAGGGCTGGCAACTCGGTATGTAAAAATCAATTGCCAATCATTAGCGGACTGGAGTTCCGCTGTGGCGACCCCTAACCGGGAAAAGCTGAAAGTCACAACAACATTTAAAATAATACCTTTTAAACATTTTTGGCAGCAGGAAGTGAGATTGCAATAATTACTTATAAATCAATTATGCGCTAATTTAACAGGTTGGCATTTACTTGATTAATTTACAAATTACCAGTTTGGTATCACTTGTATACTCGGTGACAAGTTTTACCTCCTGCCATGTGACAATTGATGCAAGGCAGTGTTGGGGCGATCATTTTCATAGGAAGTCCACATTCAGCTGGAATTTTAAAAGGTAAACATTTTAAAGGTCTATTTACTAAATTTCAGTTTGCCTCAAAAGAGTAGTTACATGCATAAAGAGGCTGGTATGTACTCATGGAAAACTGAAGTAATCAAAACCATTTTGCACTTGATCTTTAAGGGTTAGCTGTGCCTTTGAATGGTTCAAAAACAATAGACAGTACCAAAATTCCATATCTTTACACCTACCTTCCAAACATTTAAAGTCCTCTTAATAGACTAATTTATGTGATGACCAGTTATTTTCTACTGTTAGACTTCTATACTACACATAAAAATGTACTTTCTAAACTGTCTGACATTGTTGAGACGCCAACATATTCTATATTATTCCTTCTTTCTTACTCTGTCTCAAGGTGTATTACTGTAGACATAGCTGTCTGAAGCAGTACTTGTTCTACTAAGTGTTTGTATCATCAGTCTGTTTATTTCTCTAGTCTAAATCAATACTGACAAACGTGTTTGTCTCTATCCACAGTCTGGGTACTTCTCTGTCCATATAGTTTACATCTCCTTTCTGTATAACACTTTATATCAATTGTTGCAATCTTTGATGATACTTTGCAAAACCTGTTGTTCCCTTTTTAAGTGTGTAAAGAAGTGGATGTTCCACCCCTAATGCAACCCTGCTGTGAGTCTTGAACTAGTTAGCCTTTACTTCATCACTGCTGCACCCAGAAAGAGCCAACAATTAGCAAAGACTAGAAAACAAGGTAACCCGGTACATTAACAGTCTACTGTTATGACATTCAGGAAAAATGAATGAATATGATTGTTTGAAGGACTGCGATGAGCTAAAATATTCTTCTGAGTACACCTGATTAATTTAAAAATGTGACTCTTAATCATAAATAATTGAACCTAATTAGTTAAATGTTAAAGATCCCTGTTTATTGACATATTTGTTAAGCAAAGCAGCTATTTGCTAAATGAATCTCTGTATTAATATGCATTAACAAAATGTAAACCTTTGTATTAACCAAACATAATTGCTGTGCTGCCATAGGGTCTAGATCATGGATGAAAATGGTCTTTGCATCAGCCCATAGAGCAGGTAAACAGAAACAAGCACTTAAATAGATGAGCAATACAGTTAGATGGCAACTCCAGGCCAATTAAAGTTAGCCCTTAAGAATGTGGTAAACCAAAAAGTGTGTCTAATACTTAATACAGTATAAGAGATGTCATATAGGACAGAAGTGAAATACTGCAATCAGTCATGGATGCTTCATTTAAGAAAAATCAGCAAGAAGGATATACTTCAGTTTAACTGGAAACCAGTTAATTTAAATCAATTATTTAAAGCAGTGGCATGGTTTTTTTTATTTAGTTTCCCTCTTTTTAGGAGAGCAGCAGTAGTTTCTGCGGATTTTGGAAATAGTTCAGTACCATGTCGTCTGTGTCCAAATGAGGAAATTGGCTCTGTGCTGCTGAATTCCACATGGCAAAATGACATGAAGGGTTATGCATAATGCAGCTAGCCTTACACTTCATGGAGATCCTAAGGATGGTGCAATGAAAGGAGCTATAAACTGGCTTGTCATGCAATGTTGGCATCAGTTTAAATATGTTTGGTTGCAGTTTGATTTTGGGGGGGGGGGTCATGCCTTTATTAATTATCATTTAAGTCATAGGCAGACCTACATTAATAGAAAAGAAAACAACACATAATTTATGCAATATATATATTATATATATGTTTCCTTTATTTATAAAAATTATTCACTCCAACATTACATAAATTGTTCAAATTCCTGCTTTCACTTAAACCTCACTCGTCTTGCTGAACATTATTCTGTTTGTATTGTTCTCACAAATATTTATTTCTGCTTGTTTTGTTTCTTCTCTTTTCTAAAGATCCCACCTCTAGTCTTTTTATTTCCTTTAAAATATTCAGTAGATCAATTACAGCTGGTTTCACTTTAGATTTCCATTTTCTAATAATCGCTTTTTTGGCAGCCAAGAGCATTAAACGTAGTAAGGCCTTACTGTGTATAGGCAGTTCAGATCCTGTGTCCCAGCTCAAAAGGATAATTGCCTTAGTTATAGCCATTTGTTCCCCCAAGTATTTCTGACTGAGTTCTCTGAATGGAATTTTTAAAATCTACAAACTAACTTCACTCCCAAAAAACACTTTCCCAGTTGTCCCCATTCGTTTCCATCCCACCTCCATCATACCTGAAGAAAAAATATCCGAACTGTGCATGAGGTAGAGAAATACCTATGCAAACAATTCCAAGCAAAAATCCTAAACCTTCTGGATTTTGTTGCACACTTAGGACCCATAACCGTCTTCCCATTGTTCTTTTGTCAGTTGCCTTTCCAGTCTGTCTTCCCAATCCTTTCTGGCCTCTTCTGACTGATTTATATAGTTATTATGCAATATTTTACATACCTTACTAATAATACTTTTTAACAGCACCTCCAGTTCTAGACACAACCAAAAACTCTACCAAAGTTAGTCTTTTACTTAGCATTCCTCTATCCCTTTGCCTATACTCTGATAGGGAAGTTAGTGTCTAAGCTGCAGTCCAAACTTCTGCTTGGCTTCATGCCACTCTTTACCTTTCTAGTCTCTAGTTATTTGCTCCTAATTCCTTGGTTTCTTTGCCAAATTTCTCCAGTAAATTTCAGCCCCCTGCTATCTATTTTCTGTACCCCTACTTGCAGTTATCCCTATTGTCAAAATCTCCTTTCTTCACTCCTATGTTGGCTAAGTTCTTAGAACTCTTTCTGCAGCATTATGAATATACTATTCTGTTTTTGTTCTTATTTCTTACCCACCTTTCATCATCATCCTTTTCCACTGTGATTTATAATCTTCCGCTTGTGTTTTATATATGACCCTTGACTGTGTAAGTCATCAACTCAGGTAATTCTAAACAACCTTGTTCTATGGGGAGGATCAAATTATCCCGCCTCTCGCCTCTTCCCCTCCCAAATACATTTCTCCAGTTTTTTATTATGTTTCACTTTTCCTCTGGTTGACAAAAAATGCCTGACCTGTATATAAAATTAAAGGGACTAAAAATACTTTCACTGCTTGTATCTTACTATTCACATCTAGAATCAAGAGCTTTCAGTTTCTCACTTTTTCTGTTCTCTTTTGTGTATTCTCTTCCCACATATCCTTAGCTGCAAGAACAGAATCATTTTAATCTACCCACCTAAATACTCATCTTATTTTCCCATAAATATGGGTATTGTTGAACCAGTTCATGTTGGGTACATAGTTTATTGCTGTATCCTTTATTTTATCTTCACTAATTTTATTTCTAGAAAAGTCTTGAAATGTTCAACAAAATGTCCTTTTCTGGATTCATAAAGTACAAAATATCTGCAAGTAAAGCTAACTTTTATTCATTACCTTACTATTTATGTCCTTAAATTTGTGAGTCCCTTATCTTCTTTGCCAGTGGCTATAAATATAAAACAAATAACAAAGGGACAGAGGACACCCCTGTCTGGTTTCTCTGTTCAAAGATGTATAATTATAAAATCCTAGCTGACTCTTATCAGATAATTTTTCTGCATCAAAAATCACAAACAATAGCAATATTTTCTTACATTCTAATTTGCTCTGGATCATCATCGTTCTATTAATGCTGACAAATCTCCACCCTACTTTATGCCTCTCCAATATATACCAACCTAAGGCAATGTGATCTAAACAAGCTAGAGACCTGCTACAAATTGCCACATTCGCCATGGGCATCCTACCGTAGTCACCACTGTCTCTCACTTGCTGAACTGGGCTGGCTTGAACTCCCTCACCTCCTTCAATGGTATCAACTCTCACTCGCCCACAAACTAGTAAACCATCCACTAAATGTCCCATCCCTCAAGAATCTACTCCAACCCTATCGCACCACCAGACCACTAAGATCCAGCAACAAAAATCACTTGCAGATCACTAAAGCCAATAACTCTGCTGGTGAAGCACTATTCTCTTGCACCATAGCCAAATTATGGAACTCCCTCTCACCCACAATTGCCTCCGTACCATCATGCACCCACTTCAAAATGTTACTAAAAGCGCACCTAAAAACATGCTGGCTATGCCCTTGCAACTCCCACTCTAATATCACCCACCCCATCCAACCACTACCTTTCTTTCCACTCCACTAACTACCTTGATTATAGCAAGTTCATATGCTCATAAGCCTAGTACTTATACAGCAGGAACTTTTTAACATTTGTTAATGTCTGGTATGTACTTCACAGATAAAGATTCTAGTTGTCTACTGATGTACTATGTTATTCATCTGTAAATATGTTGTAATTGCTATGTAAATTGTTAATCGCTATGTAATCCAATGTAACTACTGTGGAGCTTTTCTCCCCGGGCCTCCACTGAAAATGGACCTACGTCCAGTCGGACACTCCCGGTCAACAAATATAAATAAATAAAATAAATAAATGTTTGCTCCTCCTCAGAAAAAACATTCATCCATATGGATGTAACCACTCTATAATCAAGGTTTAAAATTGAAATGGGTCTATATGAAGATAAGTCTGACAGGTCTTTTCTCTCTTTGGATAATACAGCCACCATAGCTTTTTTTTCCAGTCCCCCTTAAAATACTGTTAAAACAAAACATTCCAGACCTGTATCACTTTTGTAGCCTAACTTTCAAACTTCCACAAAAATACTGTCTATTCCTAGAGACTTCCCTGTTTTTTTGATTGTACATCACAGTTTTTATCTTATCTCTTTCAATCTTAATCTTGGAGTTTAATTGTTGAACCTGAACTTCCTCTTATTTTGGTATAATTAATCTTCCATAAATATTTTCATTTGTACCTTTTCTTTGTTTCTACATTTCTCTGCTTTAGTCAACTGTTTAACATTTCTGAAGTATCACTAATACCTGTGTAGGATTTCTGGTTATTTTTCCTTGTCATAGGTTCCCTGTGTATGGTGATAACTTTTTCTACTTTTGTTGCTTAAGTCATTGTGACCAAACATTTTCTGCTCTGGAGTTATCAAAACTGGTTGCTTATGTCCCCCCCCCCCACCTTGAGCTGCCCTGAAGAAAATCTAGGTCAAAGTTCATTACTGATGTCTGTAAAAGAAGAAAAAGAACTTTCTATTGTATGTGAGAAATTTACTCAATAACACTTTTATTTTCTTACAAGTGAAAAATTGGTAAGACAAAAGCTGTAGTAGTGTTTAACATTGGGATGTTGTAACATATAATTTGTTTACATTTTATGTTAATAGTCTATGCTAACTGTACATATTAATTGAAAGAAATACAGCTGGATGTTTGTTACTGATTAGAACAGCTTAAAACTTACAGAGGAAATATTAGCTTCTGTGTGCTGTGAGTTGTCATTTACACAAGCTGTAGCCTAATTCTGGTGTCAAAATGTAAAGCTTAGACCAAAACAACAGTTCACAATGGCTAAACATGCTTTCAGATTAAATAAGCAGGAATTCTTTTATATATATATATATATATATATATATAGAGTCAAGATTGCTTGTAGTAATATATTTAATAAGAGGAAACATGAATAATATGAATATACACAAGGAATGCAATTACTGTGTAAGCTTAATAAAAGAGCAGTATCAGTAAATTAAGAAATACGTACACATACTATAATCTCTAATAGAAAACTGATGATCAAATAGCTCTTTGATTAGAGATTTTCAAAATACAAGATCTGTAGAATAAGGTAGAATACAATTGGGAATAACACACCGCTTTTAAGAAAGATGTTTATTACATATACCTGCATATCCGCAAAAAAAGAACTCACACTGCTCTTTCTCCGATACCAATCACCACTGCTTCCACGTACTGTGTACACGCCTTGGTTCACTGAGGCGTGTACACAGTACGTGGAAGCAGTGGTGATTGGTATCGGAGAAAGAGCGGTGTGAGTTCTTTTTTTGCGGAGAAGTTGTAATTTTTCCTCAGTTACGTTTGATATACCTGCATATGGCAGAAATGTGAATATACAAGATCTCATATAATTTGCATAGAAAATTGTTGCTAGAAAAGTTGTGGAAATTGAACTCAGTTCCTGTGTTCAAAGAATTTTTAAATTTAAAAACAATACTGTATAAAACTGAAAAAGAGGTGATCAGATTAAGATCTGTAGATCATACTATTTAGTTGTTGGGATGACCTTGAAATGTTGCTGTTGAAATACCAAGATTTGTAATATATTAATTGTGTAAGATTACCTTATCGATTTAGTGTATTCCTATCATTGTATAACAGTATATGAAGATTTTCTTCTTTTCTGTGTATATATTGTAAATATGTTAAATAAAAATGTTCTTAAAAAGTAGTTGCTTAAGAGCAACCTTTCTAAACTCATGCATATTTTCTAAATACACCATTGTTTTCCCTTTAGCGCTCTACACTTGCTCCTCCTCTTGTTCTTTGAAATTCTCCTTGTTTTGCAATACTTTAACATTTGACACCCCTCTAAATAATCCATATTACTTTTTCCAAATACCTCTTTATTTCTACCCCTTTTTAAATTCCATTTTCATTTCTCGCATTCACTAGCTATCTTTTTTGAAGAAATTTCTGTCTTTCATAATAACTCTTGAATAATTTCCACTACCCAATCCTTAAATGTCTCTGTATTTGACAAGTAGGAAAGTGCCAGTGACTCATTTTTACTTCATTAGCTTGCATCTTCGTTTAAGTTTTTTATTGGTGCACAGTCAGAAATAGTAATTGCATATGTGTCAAAGCTTTCAAGTAAATACACTTGCTCCTCTGAAATACAAATTTTGTCCAGTCTTGCCCAGTTGTTGTATCTTGGGGAATAATATGCACATTCTGTCTGATTTCCTACTACTGATTTCACATCCTCCATGCAAAACAGAGAATTGAATGGAATTGATATAGAGCTTGATTATGAGCCCCGGGGTGTAGACCTGGGCTCATCAGCTCTATTGGTGAAAAGATTCGAGCAGCAGTTACAGTGTTCGAGGGTTGCATCTTGGCAGTTGAGCAACTCGCCGCATAGTAATGACGACAATGCGCCGACCGTGGATTTGGAGAGACTGCAACACATGCTGGACAAGTTAGAGAAGGACTTCGGACATTTGAAGCTGTTGCAGACGCAACGGATGCATTTTCAATACTGTTTGGAGCACCGGATAGTGCCAAGAGGTCTCCGTGTCTTTAATATGCTGAACCAGGGGGAACAACATCCTGAGTTGATGACGAGGTGGCAGCAAATTAACTTAGAGGTCAGTAGGCAGTATATGCAACTGCTGATTGACTATTTTTTGCCTGTGGAAGACTATTTAATAACAAACATTAAAACACAAGGATCGGACATTTTTTCTATGTGTTCTGATACATTGATTATGCCTCTGTTTGAGAGTTTACTGGATGGCGTTTCGGCGCTTGAACGTAAACTTCTCCAGCAGAAACAAAATAAGATTAGACGTGACCATAAAGATTTTTCGATGGGTCACGTCTTTGTATGGCCAAGATATGGCGATAGGGATGGGACTGAAGTTGTTGATAGGAATAATGTATTGAATAGTGAAGTTAATAACAGTAAAACTGTCCCTGTTACTAATATAAATGCCATTACGAACCAAGGCATAGGATCTGCTTCAGACTTAAAAGACAATGTTGTTACTCATGATAGAACACAAGGAATAGGTGGCGATACTAATAATATGTTGGATAGAGTATCAGATAGAGTACCAAACAGGTTAGCAGGTGGATCTGTAGATACTGAGGATGTAATCAGTATCATACATGCTGATAATGATACAGTAAATAGTAATGATATAATAGCACAGGGAGTTGCACACAATGGGTCTATGGAAATGAATTTATATCCTAAAGTCCAGGTTGTGAACAAGTTGCCGAACCAGGACATAATAGCTAATGATAGGGTTGTTAGACCCAAGTTAATGAATAAAAGCATGAACATGATAGACACGGGTAATGGAGAGATTCCTTTTCCTTTACCCGTGAGGAAGGACAAAGGTATGAAGAGGGGACGATCCTTAAGCAGAGGGCGACAAAAAAGGAAGGCCTCAGAGGAGTTCCATCCACAGCATACCATAAAGAAAATGTGGAGGAACAAGTTAGGACAATGAATATAATGGGTACGCTCTTGAAGAATGATAGTACACATATTGATAACTCACTGGTTTGTAATATATCTAGCTATGAGCTAACACAACATGAGATAAATTTATTGAATAAAGGACTCAATTTTATCCCTAGTGGGCATAGTAACCTAGCTGACACAATACTGGATACGAGAATGTTCTGTCGGAACTTAATGTTGAGATTGTTGTTTCAGAATAATGATGTGAATACTGATACTGGGAATGAAACATCACTAGGATTTAAAAGGTTAAGTAGTTTCACACCAATACATCACCCACTTGTTGAGGCTTATCTGAAGTTAACCGAAGATGAGTTGCATAAATATTTTAGTGGCAACTTACATATTAGGAACAAGGACAATCTTAGTAGAAAGGAAAGAGAAAGTTTACGGAATCTACAGATGAATGAAGCAGTAATAATTAGACCAGCTGACAAAGGGGGACAAGTTGTAGTTATGGATACCACGTGCTATCGAAAGCCATGCTGAAATTACTGAATGATAAGTTCTATTTAAGAATTGATGAAGGTGTAGTGAAAAAGATTATTTTAGAAGTAGGGAATGTCCTACTTGATATATTTAATGGTGGAATTATTGACAAGGAATTGTTTGAGTATCTTAAAATTCCAAATCCCTTAGTTCCTTTGATACAAGGTTTTCCCAAGATACATAAGAGTGTCAGTGACCCACCCATGAGACCAGTAGTATCTGGGCAGGGTTGGGTCACTGAACACATTTCTGTATATATTGAGAAACATTTACGTCCTGTGTTGAACAATAACTCTACAATACTTAGAGATTCAAAGCAGTTTCTGCTTGAATTATATGATTGTATGAATAGGAGAGTGAATGATGATGAGTTGGTATTGGTCACGTTTGATATTCAATCGTTATTTACTGTGTTACCCAATGATCTGGGCATTATATATATTAGAGAATATCTATCTGAGCATAGCACATACACACCAGTTCTGATAGACTTATTGATACATTTATTAGATATAGTTTTGGGCAATAATATTTTTATGTTCAATGATTTGTTATATAAACAGCAAGCTGGTGTTGCCATGGGTACGCCATGTGCAAACAGCTATGCGAATATGTTTTTAGCTCATTGGGAGAACGAAGTACTATTTAGAACTGATGAATACATACAATCTGTAGTATTCTACCGACGCTTTGTAGATGATGTGTTTATGTTATGGAGAGGGGATGTTAGTTCATTGAAGGAATTTCTTGGAATGATTAATAATCTAACCAATTTTTTGGTATTTACAATGAGCTACTCTACTCATAGAATAGATTTTTTAGACTTATTTATTGAAAAACTGGATAATGGCTTATTGAATACCGGAGTCTATCGAAAACCTTGTCACCACAATACTATATTATCAAGGTATAGCATGCATCCGAATTATATATTTAATAATATTATCAGAGGACAAGGCATGCGTGTTTCTAGACTTAATGCCACCAATACAGGTTTTGAAACAGGTATTAATGATCTAAGAGAGAGACTTACAGAAAGGGGATACAGTATTAAAGAGATTGACAATCAGCTTAGTGATATACAAGAACTTAGGCAAGGTAGAGCAGCACCATATTATGGACCCAGACCGGAGAGGGAAGAGAACACACGAACTACAAGAAATGAAGTTAAGTTTTCTTTACCATATACCAATGATCACATGGTTCTTAGAAATATAATTAATAAGCATTGGTCAATATTATGTACAGATGATGGGATTAGACAAGTGGTAGGTGAGGAACCGAGTTTCCTATATAGGAACAAATTGAATCTTAGGAGGCTATTATGCTATTCTAAGAAGGATGGGTGACAAACAGGACCGAATTTCACTAAGGCATGTGGGCACTGTAACCAATGTATCTATATTGATAATGATACAGTATTTCTACATCCAGACTCTCATGTACAGTTCAAGACCCAAGTAGAGGCTACGTGCGTCAGCATGAATATTGTATATCTGGCAGTCTGCCAGATATGCAATGCATTCTATGTGGGCAAAACAAATCGCCAGTTCAAGGATAGAATACATGAACATACATATCACATGAGAAAAGGCAATACACACAATGCGTTAGCTAAACATGTGGTTGAGTTAGGCAATTCACATTCTTTTCTGTTCAGAGTTTTAGAACAAATAAAACCCAATATTAGAGGTGGTGACATTAGGAACCACACAGAAGATAGAGAAAGCAAGTGGATTATGAGATTGAGGGCTGATAGAGGCTCAGGTTTGAATGAGAGAGCCTCTATAAAACCAGCTCTGAAAAAAAGAAGGAACATCAATGTTAAATATAGATAGAATAGGCTCATATTCCATTATGTCTTGCTGAATGTGTAATATAAACGTTTACATGTTTATATATTTGGTCATATTATCAATGCCATAGTTTTTTATAGATATATTTTTACAGTTTTTTATATATATATCTATTTTATAGTTTTTGTTTTTACATAGATGTCACAGAAGCAATGATTTTAATATTTATGTTGATATGAAGTATATCTAATTGTAGGTAATATATGAACTACTACAAGAGATATATTCTCTTTACTTAATGTATTGTTCTAAATTGTTTGATTGAATTAATTAATGATTTTATAATGTATATATAAGGGAATCATGGGTAGCAGTGATTTGATCTGATGAAGCTCATTTTTGGGTGAAAGCGCTTATCAACTGCAGCAACTTGTGTATTGTATTCGTGGTTTGCAATACTGTGGATTAAAGCCTTACGTACAGCTGGTGTGTTCCTGGTTATTTGATCTGTTGTACTCTATCACTCACCATTGACTTTGGTTTACATTCTTAAATATTTCTTCAGAAATCTATTCTCTTTTGTTACATTTTCCCTTACAGGTCCTCCTGATACAGCCTCACTATTACAGATCAAGTTCCAGTCCACACTCATAAGTGATATTTCCTGCTGAAAATTGACTCCCCAAATGTTTTAAGCTGTATAATAGTTTTTGGTACAAGATAAACACAGGCCAGTGTAATCCTCTTCCCTTGCCAATAGCCTCTTACTAACACAAATCTAAAAGTATTGTCTTTTTTAAATTATTTCACTATTGAAGCCCATGTAGCAATCAGTATTGTTACTCCCCCTTTCATTTGCCTCTGATGTTTGGTTGAAAGTCCATCCTGAAATCCTTTCTTTGTCAATTTCATGTTTGTTTCTAAGTGTGTCTCTTGCAACATTCCTATTTGCATACTACATTTCTAAATATAATTCATTATTATTTGCTTTTTGTCTCTACCAGGAAGGCCATTTACATTCCATGGCAATATGGGCAGAGTAACCATTATGATTAAAAGCTATTATTTTCACCGGTTATACATGACAGTTCTTTTGAAAGTGTATTTTCAACTTTCAGACAAAGCAGGTATTCAGAAACAGGTAACGTACTGTGCATCCTGTTTCCAGTAGAGTTGGATATTAACATTATGAGGAAGCAATTCAGAGTGCTGTAGTGCTACAGTAATATAAAGCTTTGGCAAATATCACTGTAGTAGTCTGCTGAATAACACTACATGAAAGTGTGGTAGTCCAGGGGCACAGTTAATTTAAATTAGCCATGTCCTCTTTCCTGGAACCTTACATTAGGATCAAAATAACACGGCAGAGTGACTCGAAAGACTAGCATTGAGGATTGAATGTGGAATTTTGCTGTGTGCATCACTTGCTGTCTGTGGCATCAACAGGTCTGTTAGCACCACAGCAGGTAAGTATTGTAAGGCTGTGTGTGTATAAAGGGCATTACTGTGAATGTATCACAGTGTGTGTGTGTGTGTATGTGTCCATTGGTGTCTGTGCAGCAGTGTTGCATGGGGTGGTGGGAGGAACACTTAACATAGTTGTTGTTCCAACTATGTTAAATGTTTGATTTAGAAACCTGAAAATTAGTTGCTAATGTGATTCTTGCATGTCTCTGCATGACTATTTATCACCATAACACTGTTAGAGCACAAATGCAAAGCACTGTTAGCAGTAAAAATATCTCTTCATTGAATACCCTCAAAGTGTCAGAATTACCACCTTGAACTACATTGCTAACTTACCTGTTTAGACTACTGGACTCTTAGGATCATAAGAGATTGCTAGGCTACTGACTCGGAGGACATTTTAAGCCTAGCCGTTTCAACCCAATGTAGTACCATAGAGGTACTAGTCAATACCCAAGATTGCATTAAGTGATGACTGCCCATGTCCAGGAGAGTTGTGGGCTTGATCCTCAGTATGAATTTATGGTGCCCCATGCAGCCATCCAGGTTCCTCATTAAAAGTGTCATAGAGGTGCTCTGTTTCACATGAATTGGTAGCCTGTTCCAAAGACGTGGCAATTGCTGGGAGGTAAAACTGTCCCTCCAGCATGTCCTATTTAAATTGCAGGCCATATTTAAATATCTGGAATGGGAAGCCATAGACCCATTTGATTTACAGATATGCAGTAAGTTCATTAGGTGTGGGTCTTGGGTTGTTCTGTGGACCAGGCATAAGTCTCCCTTAAGAAGTCTGTATGATATGAGTATAGTGACAGGGTTTTAGTCAGTCCATGTAAGGCACATGCTGGGGCCCTTGATCTTCTTTGTTAGAAACCTCTGAGGTCTCTCTAATTGCTGTAGGTGCTGAGAACTGTACATAGTGAATGGGTCATTATATTTGGTTAAGTGCTGGATAAGTGCCAAGTATAGGGGGGTTATATCTTCTTTTGCTCTCGAGGTGATGTCTTTACTAATCAAGTGAGCTACACGGAAAGTTTTCCTTACAGTGGTAAACACTTGGTGGCCAAAGTTAAGGTTGTGGTCAACCGGTAATGCCAGGTCCCTTATCACTTCATGGGTACTTAGAGTATTGCTATTGATTTGATAGTATGAAGAAACATTGTTTGTGCCAAAGGGAATGATGATGCATTTTTTTGCATTCAGTTTGAGACCGTAAATAATGTACCAGTCATTTGTGTAAGACCATCCTGGAGTATACTGACATAATTTGGGGATTCAGTAATTGGACCTAGTTTGCAGTTGTCTGCAGACTTGGTCAGCCACAACCCTTTAGTTTTGACCTGAACTTCTGAGAAGTATATACCAAACAGTAGGGGGCCCAGCACTGACCCCTGTGGCACCCTGTGGGTAACAGGTCTGCTGGTTGACGTGGAGTCACCCACATTGATAGTGCATGTCTGGTTTGGGCAACCCATCTTACAACAAAGGGGTTTACAGGCTTGCTAAGTTTATTGGTCATGCCTGAATGTGGGATTGTGTTGAAAGCCTTTGTCAAGTTGAGGTATGCTGTGTGCACAGATTTGCCCTCATCAATGGCTTTGGTCACACTTTCAAAGAAATCCCCCACATTTAACAAGCAAGATCTGCCCTTCACTAAGCCCAATTGGGTAGGATCAAGGGTTTGGAAGTCACCTATGTCTTTATTTATGAGGTCCATAATGATATGTTTCGTGGCCTTACAGATGAGGCTGGTCAGACTTATGGGTCTTTAATTCCCTGGGTCTGTTACTAGGCCACCTTTGTGAAGGGGAATAACTGTAACTGTTCTCCATTCCACAGAAACAAACCTGTGGTTAGGCTGTGATTAAAGATGGTACTTATTGTTGATGCTAGTTCATGTTTTAGCCTGTTTAGAAGACAGCTGGGGATGTCATCTGGTCCCATAGAGACTGTGTTCTTTCTCTTGGACAGGGCTTTGAGGACCTGTTCTTCAGATATGCAAGGTAGGGGGTTTGGGTGAGGGTTTGTTGTAAGTTAGGAGGGGATATGGGAGTGAAATTGTTGCCAAACCTATCTGCTAACAGGTTCACAATCTCTGTGGGGTCAGTGTGTACGATATCATTGGCCACCAGTTCTGCACATGCTTTGGTCCTACCTTTTAGGTTACGTTCATAGCTGTAAATGGCCTTATGGATGTTCATCGTGCATACAGCTGCAGTCATAACAGATGGGTTTTCCTGCTGTCAGGCGGGTCCTCTGTCGGCCGAATTCCAAAGTCTAGGTCTGGCGTCGGATGTCGTCGCTTCTTCCCTGACATCAGTACGACAGGGGTATAAAAGAACCAGCCGATGCCATTTTCTTCAGTCTTTCTTGCCGCGCGGTGCCCGAAGCAGAAGCAGTTCACAAGTGCCGGTCGGCCAGCTCCTGAGATTACGAATATTTTTCTACTGAAGTCTTCTTGAAAGCTAAGTACCTCGTTGGGGAAACTTTTCTTGCCTCAGACCGATGTCAGACAAAGTTAATAACTGCATTTCATGTGGGAAGCAAATACCGCATAAGGATTTTCATTCCCTCTGCATTCCTTGCTTAGGCCCAGACCACGATGTCTTGGCCTGTCGTTTTTGTGCTACATTCAACAGACGGGCAGAGTTCGCCCAACACTATTTTGGCAAAAAGTTTAATTACATTATGTCGTCTGATACTCCGACTCCAGTTTTGAGTAAAAGACGCAAAGATAAGGACCGACATATGAGGTCTGCGACTTCTACCGACACCACGCTAAAGCCGACTACAGGTGCTCCGGTTCTCAGCAAGGCGCCTACGCAGCCCCTGACTACCAATGACACTTCATTGGCGGTGTCTTCTGTGCCCGAGGTCGCAGGCTCTTCGGCCCACACCCCGACTACAGATACCGAAGCCACTCTTGGCGGGGAAACTCAGAGTTTAGACAGGCCTGCCACCTCTCAAGGTGTCTTCAGGCCTTCTTCTTCTTTTTCCATCAAGGCTTTCACTAAGTCTAAAGCAGCCATGCATACTAAAAGACAAGCTCCACAGGGCCCCTCTCAAGGCCCCATGCCTAAAAAGCAGATGCTCAAAATGGCTGAGGATTTGATTACTCTTATCAGGGGTTCTCACCCCCTCTCGGACAAAAGGCCCAGAGTGGAGGAAGAATACCCTTCCTCGGACCAGGCCTCCATTACTTCAGAACATTCTGAAGACCAGGAACATTCATACTCCCCTTTTGAAGATTCTGATGCAGAGGAGTCCATTCCCTCTGTCTCCCCCCTGAGGATTACTCTTTTGGGGAAACCTTACATACCTTGAGGGAACACTTCCTCTGGGAAGGCCAAGAGTACTCAGACTCCAAGAAAAGGCTTAGGGATTTCCTCTTGCACCCTCAGCACAGGCCTCTGGCTATACCTCCTGTCTTAGACATACTAGATGATGTGTATTCGGAGGCCAGCCTTAACCCAGATTCTTTACCTCCAGCTCCAGTCAAGCCTGACAGGTATTGCTGGGTTCCTGATTCACACCAATTCCTATACAAAAGCCATGCGGCTGACCCAGAAACTATTTCACAGGGTTCCAAGGGAATTAAGGCCTCCACTGCTAAAAATCCATTACCTTTAGAGAGAGATTCCAGAGCTTTAGAAAGGTGGGGGAAAAAGGTATACACCTCGGCCACCTTAAACATGAGGGCATTAAAGTACCAACAGTTTCTGTTATCACAGTTGAAAAGCAAAATGTCACAACCTGAACAACCAGACTTTGTTGCAGGATTTGTTACATAGTGCAGAGCAAGTGTGTAAACATACCTTGCAATGTGGTTTTGATGCTTTAGAGGCCTCATGTAGAGCTGCTGTTACAGGATCAGTCATACGTAGACATGCTTGGCTCAAAGAGCAAACCTTACCAGATCATGTCAAAGCTAAATTACTAGATGCACCTCTTCAAAAAGATGTATTGTTTGGTGTTAAAGCTGAGGAGGTATTAAAGAAAATGGAGGAAAAGGCAAAATCAATGCAAACAGTGAAAGATTTCCTAGAGGTACAACCTCCACGTTTCAGTAGAAATTGGCCTTCAAAAAATTGGTCCTTTCCAGCCACGGACAGACCCCAAAGAGGGGTAGATACAGGCACCCGAGGGGTAGAGGGCAATCTCAAGGATCATTTAGAGGCAGACAATGGCAAGCAACTACACAAAGAGGTGGTGAGGATAGTTCACAGCCATTCAGAAAGCAGAACCAATGACTTTCCCCTTTGCATGAAGCAAGGCTCAAATGGCAGCACCTTTAGGCGGAAAACTGGCATTATTTTCGAAAAATTGGTATATTGTCAGAAAAGACAAACGGATCCTGGACATTATAGACAAAGGCTACAGATTCCACTTTCACACCCTTCCAAAAATGAGAGGCATGCCAAACCTGCCACACAATCAAAGGGCAGAGGCACAAAAACTAATTTCAGATCTCATGGACATGAAAGCTATTCAAGAGGTACCTGCACAAGAACAGGGTCAAAGTTTTTATTCCAGACTATTCCTGGTACCAAGGAAGGGCAAAGATTGGAGACCTATTTTGGACCTAACCATCCTAAACACATTTTTACTCGTGCCAAAATTCAAGATGCTCACATACAGCCGCTTCTTCCCATGCTGGGCAAGGAGTCTTGGCTGGTAACATTGGACCTCAAGGAGGCATACCTGCATGTCCCAATCAGACAAGATTGCAGAAGATACCTCAGATTTCTTGCAGGTTCAACCCATTATCAATTCTCTGCATTGCCCTTTGGCTTATCTACTGCGCCCAGCGAGTTCAGGAAATGCCTGGCATCAGTAATTGCCTACTGCAGACTTCAAGGGATACAAATATACCCATATTTGGACAACTGCCTGATCCAAGCGGACAGCAATCACATACTTCTGAAACATCTGGCGTTTGTAATAATGTTGTTGAATTCTCTGGGATACACAGTCAACAAAAAGAAACCAAGGCTAATACCCTCTCAAACAATAATTTTCCTGGGTGCCAGCTTGAATACAAATACCCAGATGGCCTGCCTCACGCCAGAGAAACAAGGGCAACTAACTCAATACTTCGGAAAACTGGCAACCTTCACCAGGCTGACTGCAAGGAAAATCCTGCAGGCTCTGGGATTCATGGCATCTTGCATCCTGCTAATCCCATGTGCAAAGATGCATATGAGGAAACTTCAGTGTTACCTAAAAAACCTATGGTCTCAACACAGCCACAGTTTGGAAACAATTATGCCACTGATTCCATGTCTTCAAAAGGAATTTCTGGGGTGGGCTCAAGCATGCCAAAGAAACACAAGTCTCCCATTCTGCAAGCCTCAAGCAAATCAAGTCATCACAACAGACGCCTCGAACTATGCCTGGGGGGCGCACATGACAGATCGGTGCATTCAGGGCAAATGGTCCCAAAAAGAAAAGCACCTACACATCAATCAAAAGGAAATGCTAGCAGTAATAAATGCTATTATGGCTTTCAAAGACCTACTGAATCCAGGCCAGCTATTGATAAGGACAGACAACACCACAGTAATGTGGTACATAAACAAACAGGGAGAAACCCATTCATATCCCCCTATGCAGGCTAGCCATGTCTCTTTGGAACATGGCTCTGGAATTACAAATTGAACTTCAAGCACAGTACTTGCCAGGCAAGGAAAACACGCTGGCAGACAACCTAAGCAGAAATATGACAGATCCACACGAATGGAAGTTGCATCCTCAAGTTTTTACAAAGATAATTCAAGCATGGGGAAGGCCAGACATAGATCTCTTTGCCACCCACAGAAATCACCAATTGGCAAAATTCTGCTCAAGGACCTTTCATCCACAGGCCTGGAAAGTGGACGCACTCTTTCAGTTGGACAACAGTGACAGTTTATGCCTTTCCACCTCTTCCTCTGCTGCCCAAAGTTCTATTAAAAACCAGAGCAGACAGACCAAAGATGATTCTCATTGCTCCAGACTGGCCAAGACAACACTGGTACCCACTCCTGAGGAGCCTGACGCATTCCCCACCATGGATCCTGCCTCTAATGCCTCTTCTACTGACTCAGCACAACTTCAAAACTCTTCAGTCAGCTGAAAACACTCAATCTAGCCGCATGGAAGATTCCTTAAATTCACAACAGACCCTACTCTCCAAGGAGATGCAAGATGTCATTTTGGAGGCCAGAAGGCCTTCTAGTAGAAAAGCCTACTCCGCAAAATGGAAACGGTTTTGTGCCTGGAATCAGAAAAAGGGTCAGAATCCTGGAATACTGAATTTACCTCAAATATTACAGTACCTAGCTGAGATGCTAGGCAGTGGACTTTCATTCTCCTCCATCAAAATCCATGCCTCAGCCATTTATGCAGAATACAACACTGATCCTCCTTTATTCTCTCACCCCCTCTTAAGACAGTTCCTCAGAGGGGCTAAGAATATAAAACCCCCAAGGAAACAACCAGTACCTGCTTGGGACCTCAATTTCATTCTAGAAAAACTGATCTTGCCTCCTTTTGAGCCAGCTGCTTCAACAGAACTGCAATATTTGTCCTGGAAAACAGCCTTCCTTCTGGCTATCACCTCAGCTCGCAGGGTTTCGGAACTACAAGCCCTCATGGCTGTGCAGCCTTTCATCATTTTCCATCAGGACAGAGTTTCCTTACGAACCAATCCTTCCTTTATGCCAAAGGTAGTATCCAGGGTAGCCTTGAATCAGGCTATCCACTTACCTACCTTTTACCCTAATCCTCAAAACAAAGCGGAGAGACTACTACATTCCTTGGACATTCACAGACAGCTACGTTATTATTTGGACAGAACAAAGCCTTTTAGAAAATCAGAGCAACTCTTTGTGTCCTATGCTACAGGAGCTCAAGGGAAGCCTATTTCCAAACAGACAATCTCAAAATGGATAGCCCACTGCATACGCTTTTGTTACTCTTTTCATGGTAAAACTGTACCTGCAGGCATCAGATCTCACTCCACAAGGGCCACAGCTACCTCTGCAGCTTTCCTCAGGGGGGTTCCTACCAAAGATATTTTGGAAGCAGCCACTTGGAGTTCTGTACATACTTTTTCCAAGCACTATCACCTACCATTATACTCCAAATCTAGAGCAGACTTTGCCACTGCAGTCTTGCAGGGCATCCTGGCTCCTCCTAGTTCCTACCACCCCTTTTTTAGCTTTGGAATTCTACCCATCTGTTATGACTGCAGCTGTATGCACGATGAACATAGAACAGTTTTGTACCTACCATAAATGTAGATGTTCGAGTGTTAATACAGCTGCAGTCCAGGTTTCCCTCCCCCCTTCCCCTCTTGGGACAGGCCTAATGGCCAACACCTCCTCATACAACCTGATTGGGGTATTCTTTTATGGTGTATTTGCTTGCAACTACTGTTTTTTGATTATATTCCATTGCATTATTACATAAATTTATGTATTGCCTTCCTTCTGGGGGCACCTGACATCTGGGGCAAGAAAAACTGAAGAAAATGGTGTCGGCTGGTTCTTTTATACCCCTGTGGCACTGATGTCAGAGAAGAAGCGACGACATCCGACACCAGACCTAGACTTTGGAATTCAGCCGACCGAGGACCCGCCTGACGGCAGGAAAACCCATCTGTTATGACTGCAGCTGTATTAGCACTCGAACATCTACATTTATGGTAGGTACAAAACTGTACTTTATCCTTTGCAGTACTTGGTAGGTTTCTTTCAAAGCAGCTCTTGGAAGGTTTGACAAGCTGTCTTATTTGCCTGTTAAGGCTGAGGAGAGTGCTTTTCCATTGTTGGGTCCTTATCTTTGTTTTCTAGGACAGCAACGTTTTGCATTTATTGTAGAGTTTGTTAATGCTGAAAGTCCACTGTGGCAGCTTGATTTTACTTGGGGCTTTGGCTTTGATTCTTTCTGGTACAGCTGAGTTTATACACTTATGCAAGTGATTGTTCAGAGCTTTAGTGTAAGCTTCAGTGTAGTTACCACTTTCAGCTTGGATTGGGGCTTGGAATGCATTTATACCTTTACTAGGAGGGTAAAGTATGCCTTGGTGAAAGTTTTTTAGTCTGATTTCACCCTTTGTGAGTTTTGGTGTTAGTGTCAGTTTGAAGGTGACTGATTTGTGGTCAGTTTTAACTAATGAGGGTCCAACAGTTGCAGTACCTGTTTGACATGGTGAATACCAGATCTGCAGTGTTTGTACCTCTTGTCAAGGTATGGACAGTTTGCTGCAAGGCTTTTGAATTCACAAAGTCAAGGAACTTTTGTGCTAGTGAATGTGGGCTAGAGTAGGTTTCCCAGTTGATGATGGGGTAATTGAAATATCCTATAACCAGTGTGTTGGGTACAATTTGGATTGTCTTCAGTTTGGTTAAGTAGGCTTCATGGCTGTTGTGACCCATGGAGGGGGATCTATAACTGGCTAGGACTTGAATGGGAGTATTATCCCGCCATAACCTGGACCTGGAGTAACTCCATTGAGTTGTCCAGTCAAATTAGACATGATGTGAATTTATCTCTAATATAGATTGAAACCCTGCCTCCTTTGGTTTTCACACATTCATTTTATGGTGAAAAGATGTGGAAGGCATTCTATCCTTGCAGGGCTGGGGTACTCTCTCAGGCTTTAAACCAGGTTTCTGTGACTGCACAGACATCAACATCTTCTTGTGATAGAAGTGCTTCCAGGGAGTGCAGTTTTTGGTTTAAGCTCCTGGCATTTAGCAGCATGACCCCTATTTTGTTCTGACTGGTTAATTTCATGTCAGTAATGTCGCTTTCGAGACCTTGTCTGAAAAAGCACTATGGGGGAGGCAAGAGCCTTTGCCAGCAGCCGAAAGCCTAGGGGTGCCAGGTGAAAACCATGTCTGGCAAAGCAGCAAGGTTTGTTGACCATGGCTTCCCAGGCAGACAGGAACTAGATCCCCTTGGAATGACACCAAAAACTAAGCTAATTATTGAAAGCAGTCATTTTTTGTTTATACTGTGGCATCATTCTAGGTGAGGGTAGTATGCTGCTCAAGCCGAGGAACATACCTGCATGGGGCAATACTCAAAGAGCCTGACCATGTCTCTCTCCATATAGTCCAGTGAGATACAGCTCAGGTCATTCACACCAACATGAACTATGACAGACAGAGTCATATTGGTACTTGTTCCTGAGAGACGTGAGTGCATGCGTGATGTGGCGAATCCTGGCACCGGGTCGGCATCTGACTCTCCTTGTCCAGCCTGGTGAGTGGACATCCGTGTGTCTCACTATTGAGTCTTCAATGACTAGAAAATGTGGCTTGTGAGTGTTGCACCTTATGGGTGAGACATTGGCGTTGCTGTGTGTCTTGGGTGCTGTGGAGACTGTTAGATGCAGACTTGCATTTTGGAGGTCTCTGGTGTTTTGGTAAGTTTTTTGAAAGAGTCTGTGTATTTGGATTTACATGTTTGATGCGTACTGTGGGATTTTATAAACCTGCAGTATTAGATGCACAGCTTGTACTAACCCCTTAAACACAAAAGGCTTTTTGGTATGAACATAGTATAAAGCACTCACATTATTAATATGGTTGCATGTTATAGAAGTGTAACATTTAAATGTGCCCAACTTAATATCAGAGGTATCCCTCTTATCAGTTTGCTATCCTAGGTATTCTTTCACATTAATTTGACATTGTAGGAGAAGGTCTGCCCCATAGTATTCTTGACATTTTGAGGTGTTCTCAATAATTTTCTATATTGTCTTGACATCAGCCTGGTCTAACTGGATAAAAAAAAGAAAACAAAATTGTAACTTATGCTACCTACTCTGCACGGGGCCAAAGGCTTCTTATGTTTATCTTATGTATCTACTTTCTAATCTGAAATCTGTGCTTGGGTTTATGTAACTTTACCATGGGAATAACCTTTTTTTTTTTTTTTTTAAGAAACCTCCGATGTAGGCTATAAAGCCACATTGTGTGTGTGTGTGTATATATATATATATATATATATATATATATATATATATATATATATATATATATATATATATACACACACACACACACACACACTTACCATGAGCAGTACGCAGTAACTATGCTTTTGAAGCATACCCTATTATTGAATTTATTTTGGATAGTCTTTCTGTGCACTTTATCATCTTGATGTCTGCTTTCACTGTATGGAACTATGCATTCAAAAACTGGATATTACTATCATGTAAGTACTAAAGAACATGTGGTCAGTGCTAGAGTTAATATAATGTGTGAAACTGGAAATTTCTGGCTTCAGAACCTCTCCGTATTTCATCATCATCAATAAAATTGCAACAAACTATTTGCTCACAAAACTGTATTTTATGAAAATATTTAGTATCATATTTAGCTAAATAAATATTTGCATTGCTTGGTGCCAGTTCCAGGACAGCCTTCATAATCTAGGAATCTTTTCAAAAACTTATTACCGAAACAATCAAAGCAGGAGTTTATTTGGTCCAGTTTGAATGGGCTGGAAACATGGCATACTTTTTAGGGTAGACTGGAGCCCATAGGTGACCCTCACTCATTCCATAACTAACCAGGCATTGCAGACTGAACAGTGTCATTTACTAAGAATTTGGGACTTTTTCAGTCTGTGATGGTGGACTTAGCTGATGCCTACTTCTGGAGGGGGTGGAAGATTAGTCAGAGGTGTTCCTGACAATCTGAACAATCAGGTGCCTATAGTATTGCGACAGATTGGTGTTTGGGGTAGCTTCTGCTACAGCTGCCTGACAATAGTGGATCAGGTCTTCCAAAAAGTGCCAGGATTCCAATGTCACCTTGTTGCCATCTTCATCATGAGGAACACTTAGAAACCTCAAAAGAGTCCTGAAAAGATTGATGGAGTATGTGCTTAGAGCTAGGTGGGACAAATATGAATCCTTGAAGCACATTGCAACATATTATGAGCATATTATAGCTGCCAAAGGACTGTAAATTTACTAGAACAAAATTCAAGCCATGCCAATGGTTACAGAACCATAAGTTATTTCAGAGCAAAGATCTTTCTTGGTATTTGTAGACTATTGCAGTAGTTTTTTTTTTTTGCCAAATCTAGGAGCTATGTTGCACCCCCAAAATGAGCTCCTACAAGCTATTAAATTATGGAAATGGATTAAAGAGAATGGACATTCATTTCATGAGGCAGCAAAGCTGGTTATATCTGATATACTCCTGATGCACTACAGGCCATCCTTTATGGTGAAGCTGATATGTGATGCCTCCATATATTATTGGAGCAGCAATGTAGCATGTTGTGGAAGATGACAGTGAGAGGTCTGTAGTATTTGCTTCATACTGTCTGTTCACAAAGTTTGCCAAGATTGACAGGAATATGTTAACTCTGACATGGTGAGTTTTGAGGTTTAACCAACACCTGTTTGGCAGAAAATTTATGCTTGTTACAGACCACCAGTCAATGGTCTCAATTTCTAGCCCACAAAAGGGATTTCCTACATGTGAGTTGACTGGATGCAATATTGTGGATTGTTTTTAAGTGGACACCAATACAAGATTGAATATAAACATACTTAAATTCATGTAAATGTCAATGGGTTATCTTACCACCGGAGACTTAAGTGATAAACATGAAGGTGAAGAAGCAGTGGTGATGTTCTTCAGTTAAACTGAGACCCCTGCCAGTTCTAGCTGACATGGTAAAGCAAATCAGACATGACAAAGTCTTATCATGGATATGTGTATGCTGTGGCACAAAATGGCTGGACAACCAAACGTAGATATCTCTGTTGGTTGATTGTTATTGAAGAAGAGAAGCACTTACTTTAAATGCGGTATGTGGGGTGGGGTGGGGTTGGGTTAAGGATTATTATTTCCCCTACATTATGACCAAGGATTCTAGAAGAACTTCATAAATGTTTTGTTGGAGTAGTGAAAATGTAGGCACTAGGTAGAATTTGAATATGGGGTGGAAGATTGAGAGTTAGAATAATTGACATTGAAGTGCTTAGATATCCAGATGGGCTAGAATGAGGTAAAACTTGTGTCACTTCATCTGTGGAAATAACCCACATCACCATGGCAGCAGATTCATGGTGATTTATAAGGATGACATTTTTTGTGATAATTGAAGCACAAAAGATTGACAATCTTTTTTTATCATTAACTCAATGTAGCATTGAGACTTTTTTTTATCAGAACCAATGTGTCACAGCAACTTATAAGTGACAATTTCCCCTCAGTTTTGGAAGTTTAGTTCCCAACACATCTTTGTAAAAATGACATTTGGCATATTACATCTGCTCTGTGGTATCCAGCATCTAATAGGCTCACTGAGGTGTTTGTGTAGCACTTTAAGTGAACACTTCAAGGCATGGCAAATGACAGTTTTATTGTCCAGAAAAAGTTTTATGATTTCTATTTTGCATACCAAAATGTTCATGCAGCTTGTCCAGAAAGAGTTTTATGATTTCTATTTTACATACCAAAATGTTGTTCATGCAGCTACTGCCAGACCAAAAGTATATTGCTTATGGGGAATCTTCTTAATTCAAGATTAGACTCACTATTGCAAAACCTTAAATGGACTGACCAACAAATGAAGCAAGGCCAAATGACAGGAAAAAAGAATACTACTGGGCATACAGCCCTTACCTAAAGTTATAGTAAAATTGTAAATGAGTTCCTGTTACAATTAAGGAGCAGTCAGAACTTGTATGCTATGAAGCCAAGGTCACTCTTTGCATTGTATGTGGCACCATATTGATTAAATGAGAAAATCTGGTGTGAGCAGAGCTGAGAAATGACCCACATTGTCTGTTGCTGTTCCTGATGTCTTGACTGAAATCGCTGTTCCAGTATTAATAACAAGTGGGTTCTTGTACGCTGACATCTGGCTAGGGTACCAAAGCTTTACCTTCCAAGGGCATATGTCCACATGATGACCTCAGCTCATTGGCATAGGAGTATTTAGATGAATATATATAAACAAGATCCCCTGACTGTATTGCCCCAAGTCTGAACACAGGTCTTTGCAGCTAATGGACAACTATCATTTGATCATTTGGTATTGTAGCTTCATTTGTCTGATGTAGATAAGTGGCCTATTGGGTATCCTTCCCTTCTAACCTTTTGTCTGTGTATCAGCTGTTATTATATGTCAGCTTGGAGGGGTAAGTGTGGGTGGGGTAGGCAAATTCCATATAAGGACTTGCACATTAAGTGCCTCTTCTCTGTAGGCCCTGAACATGACTTTGTATCTTGTTCTATATGTCAGTTGTTTGTTCTAAAAAAGTGTTTGGGACAGACTCTCCACTCTTAACACCTTTCTTGAGACACAGTGCATAAAAAAAGCTTAGCCCATTCTACCATATCAGAATCTCCAGACATCGGCCTTCCACCAAAAACAAAAAATTAAAAGACCCAGCAAGGACTCGCCTTCTGTTGTCCCTGAATCAGATGTACGCCCTGAGGTGGTCAAACCCACAGTACATTTGACTTTGTCTCAAGAGTCAGCTACCGAGACCCCGCTGGAGGCCAGTATGGCTCCTGAGGCCTTGCAGATGAACCATATATTATTATTTCAGAGGGCCCACACAGAGTTTCTAAGAACCTAGTATGAGAAGAGGTTCCAGGAACATATCAGAATGTGCCAAGCTTCCAAAGCTGGTACAGGCAGGCTTCACCCCAGAAAAGAAAAAACAAAAACTTAAGCATACAACATCTCCTTCAGCTTCCAGGGAAAAATAATGGATTGATTTTTGTCAGTTGTTATTGCCATTATGTCCCTGAAGCCTCCACTTTTTAACCCAGTTTATACAGGCTACACCACAGAAACAGGCATTGGATTCTTCATCCTCGGGTAGAACTAGAGGTAATTCAGAGCATTCTTTGGACTACTTTTCTTAACTACATTTTCCAGAAAAGCTGTCCTCTGATGTGGGAGACTCCCTCTCTCCTTCTTCACCCTTAGAAGAGGCTTCCTTTGGAGAAACATGGCAAAGCACTTACTAAAACCATGACAGGAACAGTGAACCACTGAAATATTTTATTAAAAAGGTTAAGTGCTTTTGTTCGTTATGAACTTCTTCAGAACTCTTAAAACAATAAATTACAAAATATACATCATTAACATCACATGACCAAAGCCAGGCAAATGTATAAAATACATTCATTAATTTATATAAAAACTGAAAATATTTATGCCTATGTACCAAATAAAACTGTAAAATTGAGATATATAAAATTCAACAGGTTATTAATCAGATGACATTGTGAACAACAACTATATCTAAAAGTACCACATCTTGTGTTATGCAACTCATCCATTCCCTGACACTTTCTTTCCATGTAAACTTTTAAAGATTTGGCCTTTTTAAAATTTAGATGTGGAAATTAGCAAAGATTTGGATAGGAAGTGTTTTTCTTCTAATATCTTTAGAAAACCCACCTTTCCTGTACTTAGTTTTTCCAGCCGGCACCCCAGATTTAAAAAAAAGGCAGGTGTCAAAGGACAACTAATATGTAGTTAGGATGGTCTCTAGTTTTGAAACATTCTACACTCAATGTGAAAATGTATTGGAGATGTTTCATAAAAGAGGTTATTCGGAAAAAACTGTTAGCGATATTAAAGAGGCAATAGTTAAAAGATATACTGGGTTTTATTCACCTATTTTGCATCCTCCAGGTTGTAAATCGTCCCATATGGTAAGGGAAAAAGGTAGACTACAGATAATACTTGCACAGACTTGACTAAATGTTTCACTACCAAATGTATATTAGTCAGTAAACCCATTATTGAGTATATTAACAAAAACTGGGATTTTTTTGAAGGATAAGGACTTGTCTCAAAAATTCAGGGACAAACCATTAGTTACTTATAAAAAGGCCAAATCTTTACATGGAAAGAAAGTGAAAGGGAATGTATATTTCATAACACAAGATATGGTACTTTTAGATGTTGTTCACAGTATTATTTGATTAACAGCTCCGATAGTTTTAATATTAGAAATAAGGAGTATAAAATGACAGGACATTTTTCTTGCTCCACTTCTGATGTGGTTTGTCTTGCCCCGTGTAATTGTTGTCCTGTGTTTTATATAGGCAAGACAATTTAGGAAGAGTGTATATGAGCATTGTTTAGATATCAAAAATTAAAAAAGTTGACCAATGCTTTGTATAAACACATAGAAGGATGTAACTCACATAGTTGTAATTTTCTAGTGGTTAGGAGATTAAAAAGGACATCCAAGGGCAGATTATTAGTGAGCATTTGGATAAAAATGAACTCAAATGGCAGTTGCTACTTACACTTGTAATTTATTGTTTTAAGTGTTCTGATTAAGTTAATGAACAAAAGCATTAACCTTTTTAATAAAATATTTCAGTGGTTCAATGTTCCAGTCATAGTTTATCTGGTTTAGGCCAAATGATTTAATGATAAAACACTTCAAATGGCAATTAAACAGGTGTCAGAGGTGCAAAAGAGATACTATAACCTTTTAGAGATGGGCACTCCTGCATCACCCCCAGTCTCCCTTGTGCTTAGCTAGACAAATTTCACCCTAACACCTCCACACCCGATTCTCAACCTCCAGCACCCAAAAGGCCTGACAGGTTCTATAAAGTTTCTGATGAACTTAAGTACGTATACAAAAATTCTGTGGTGGATCCTGCTGCAGTTTTCCTGGCCTCGGACAAGCCATCCAAGTTGCTTCCCAGCACTAATGTCCTTCCTACTTATAAGGACAGTTGAGCAGTGGATAAGTGAGGCAAAAAAGTGTATGTGTCTTCCACACTGCCTTCCAGAGTCATTAACTACCAAACTCAGATGACTAAATACTCACTCTTGCTCTGCTTCATTCCTTGAGTAAGGCCATCAGAAAGCCTCAGACACCAGAATCTAAACAGCATATACAGACCCTTGTGGCTCAGGCTTCCCAAATAGCAAGATATGGTATTAAATGCAGCTATGATTCTGTGGATGCTGCTTCCAGGGTAGCTGCTACTGACTCAGTCATCAGGAGATATGTCTGGCTGTGAGGTCATCCTATACCTGAAGACTTCAAGTCTAAACACTTACTCTCCTGTGGATAATGACTTTCTACTTGGCTTACAAGCTGGCAGACTTTTCAAAGCATTAAAGGAACAAGGCAAAACAATGAAAGATTCCCATCAGATTTTTATTTTTCACAGTTCCTAGGTACAATAGAAATTATCCAGCAAAATCTACTTCCTTTGCTAAGGAGACTCTCAACTCCCTCTCGTATGCAAAGGAAAACATCTAGGAAAAGATTCTCAGATAAACCTCAGAGGGATACTCCTTTGTTTAGGCCTCAGTTTGGTTTCCAGGCCCTGTGACTGTCTCCGCTTCTCCATCCCCACCTCCAACCCCTCCACCCCCCAAGGAGACTTTCTCCCCCTCTCCCATTCTGTGGAGAACATTCCATCTCTGGGGGGATGCCCCTTCCTCCTCCCAACCAGATTCACCTCCTGGACCCTATAATTCAAGAGGTTTCTATTCAAGAATTGTTGTTGTCTTAAGGAAAGAATGCCAGTGGAGACCCATTCTGGACCTCTCTCAACTAAATGCCTTTCCAAAAGAGCCCACCTTCAAAATACTTTCTTTGCACACATTTCTGGCTTTTCTTCTTCCTCAGGCTTTCCTGGTATCCCTAGACCTAATGGATGCCTATCTGTACATTTCAATTTGCCTTTCCTGCAGAAAATGTCTCAGGGTCTTTACTGGACCATCATATTTTAGTTTACTGTTTTGCCCTTTGGTCTCTCTAACAGCTCCAAGGGTTTTCACAAGGTGTTTAGCTCCTGTGGTGGCCTTTTGCCACACTCAGTGTATACAAATCTTCCCTTATCTGTAGGACATTCTGATCGAGGCACTATCCAAGGACATCTTCCTCAAGTATATTCATTACACTGTATGTCTTCTGACTCTGGGTTCACTATCATTTTCAAAAAATCTCAGCTCAGTCCTGTTCAGGACTTGACCTTTCTGGGCTGCAGACGGAACACCTCCACCATGCATTCCTTCATTTCTGAGGAAACAAATCACCACCCTAACAAACTACTTCAGCACACTCTCCACAGCAAATGAGATCCTCAGTGCTCTTGGGTTTATAGCTGCCACTATTCCTGTGCTGCTCCTCACCAGACTACAAGTGAGAAAAATACAGTGGTATCTGAAATCGGTGTGGTCTCGACACTCACACCTTCTCGATGCTCTCATCCCTCTTCTGCCCTGGATCAAGAAGGAATTTTGTTGGTGAAACAATTGGGTTACTGTCAAGCCAGGCCTTCTGTTCTCTTCAGCCACACAGAGCCAAATGCTATTCACAGATACCTCAGCAAGGGCATGGGGAGGATTAGATAGGAGCCCACAGAGTGCAGGGGTAGTTGCTGGACCACTTAGTAAAATAACACATCAGCTTAAAAGAAATGAGAGAACTTCTCAAGGCCCTGCAGACCTTCTCATATTTCTGGAAGTCAGGGATTCTGCTGGGTTACACAGACAACACCACGGTGGTGTGGTACATAAGCTGGGAGGGACAAGATCCTACCCCCTGTGGAGGCTAGCACAGGAGGCCTGGCATTTTGCTTCCCACCTGAATCTTACGATCACTGCAATGTATTTTCCCCTCTCCCGAGAACATGGTGGCAGACTTCTTAAGCAGGGATATGGAGGACCCTCACAAATAGTCTCTGAACATGAAGATCTTCAAAGCTACCATTTTTTGGTGGGGAGCATCACAGACCGACTGTTTCAGTACCCCACAAAATCACCAACTTCCTCTTTTCTGCACCAGGATCCTGCCTCCACTAGTCTAGAAGACAGATGCTTTCTCTTTCCAGTGGGCAGGAGAGTTCCTCTATGCATGCCCTACCTTGCTTCTGCTTTCAAGACTCTGGCATGTGGCACAGGAGGAGTCTCCAAAATTCTTGCTTCTGGCCCTCATCTGGACAAGACAACATTGGTCACCCTTTCTGTTTCACATATCAAAGGGAAATTTCTGGAGATTGCCTCTACAAGCAGACCTCATCACTCAACAGAAAGGGCAGCTCTTTCATCCCAGTCTGACCTCTCTTAGTCTCACTGTCTGGATGATAGGTTTCTAATTTCTGGAAGACCCACTTTTTCTGAAGAGGTGGTTTGGCATACACAACCAAGTGGAAAATATTCTCCGCTTGGTGCCTTAAACACAAAATGCAACCCCTTTTCTTAGACATGTGGCACCCGTGCATTGGCCCAGTAATCAAGGAGCCTCAATCCTCACCACTAGTACCATTGAGGGGCATGCACGTTGGGAAGGATAACAAGTAAACACACAGCAAAGTACAATTTCCTTTAAGAGCACACAGAGATCACAGTCTTGAGGCTGGTTTCTCCCTTTCTCTCCAGATCCCCAATAAGACTTCCCACTGGCACAACTATAGGGTACAGATCTCAGCCGAGTGGTCAAGCCAAAACCTCCAGCACCCTCTCTGTCCAACCAGTGCTTTTTGTCCTTGCCCAAGTAGCTGACACAGACACTTTGAGATATGAATTATACACAAACCCATAGACAGCCCTGGGGAAGGTTGGCACAGGTTCTCCAGCTATACCTCCTCCTGCCCAAACTATAAGGTAGAAATCACTGCCACCAACCACTACTTATCGGCTACTATAAGGGCCTTCCCAAAGGGTGACCAATACCACTGTGTGCTATTACTGTTATCCAAATAGTAAGTGTGACCCAGGGCTAAGGCTATTGGAGTGGCTTATACATAATCATCAAATACATGCAAGTACTCTTAAGAGCTTAAATATATCTACACACAAACCAGCCACAGTTAAAAGGTTTAAAATATGTAGTAAGAAATAATAAAAACACAAGACGCTACTCGTCAATTCAACACAGTTATAATAGTTCAGAAAACACAGGAAAATACTTTAAAACAATATTGTAGGACAGTCTGACATAAATATAGAAAACAGCTAGACAAATCTGGCTTTATTCCTATCTTTCTCTAAGATAAATACTAAGATCTAAATAACTTTACTTACAGAACAAAGCAAAGTGCTGGTGGGATGATATGTTCAGGTTCAGAAAGAAATACAAAATGCTAAATTCTTCTCTCTGAGAAAGTCTTAAATTGATAATGCACATTACTGATGAGTCATTTCAGATTACATTATTCTTGACACTTGTACTTAAGTTTCCCAGCCTCACAGAACTTAAAATTTCATTTTGTAATCTGCACCTGCCAGGAAGCCACAGCAATAAAAAACACTTTACATGTAAAACCTAGTAATTATTTCTGTCTTAGAACAATAAAAAGAATTTCCTAGCCCAGACATTCTGTCTCTGAGCTTGAGATCAAACACAGTCATAAACTCGTTTTCTTTATTCCAGCAGGGTGTACTGTGGTTACATTTTTGAAGCTCAGATCATACACACCATTCTTACATTTTGTTAAACAAGCCTGTGGATCATATTATTTACAAGGACATAGAAGTATTCACACAATTCTATCTAGCTAGGCTGGCAGCCTTTACAAGACAGTTCCACGGTACTTAAATATCTATGTGAGTTATATTCTGTATTGGCCTGTTCTTCTATTAAAGCTCACTTATCTGCTCTCAATGCTTTCTTACCTTTGGAGCATCCTCTCTTGTCCAGACCAGAGGCCAAACTTTTTCTCAGAGAAGTTTTGCATCTTAAACCTCCAAGGAAGCCCGTTACTCAACCATGGGATCTTTGTGTTGGAGAAACTTACTGTGCCACCTTTTGAGCCAGCCACCATGAGTGGTAACTGCAGTCTTGAGGTCCATTACTAGTTATCCTGTCTGCTGCCATTTTACCCATGTGAAAATACACTCTGTTATCTAATTTCTTCATCCTGTTTATAGTGTACTCTGTAACAAGATCCCCCACAAAAATGGTAAGTGATTTTTATTGTGTTAAAGGTTTTGTAGTATGGATGTTGTATTAATGAGGCTATTTAGCACAGTCATCTCTGAATCTCTGTAATAATGTGATGTATTATTACACCTATACTATGCTACAGAGTTTGGTCCTGCTAAGATAGGGGTCTTGAAGTGATGTATGATGCGCATCCTACTCATGCTAATTACAGTTTACATTGAAGTGATGACCATGGTGATCATGCAGCTGCCCATTGTACCCATGCACAGGCATTGAGGTCACGTAGGGTGTGTGTACCTGTGGTAGCTGTCCATGTTAATGCCACCATTTGTTACTTTATTGACCAGATGCATCATGCTGCTGTTGATTAGCATTGCACTACAATGCTGTCCATTGATGTGCATCAGGTGTTATCTGTGAATGTGGCTATGTGCCCTAACAATCATTTTAGCTCCTGGACTTGACCTGATGAGTGGACAGAACCTCAGCAGTATCAGACTCTGGCAGGGTTCCCTCATGATTCAGCAGGGAAAGCAAGATATTTTCAGACCTGCTGCACTTGCAACATAGAAAGCACCTGCTGGAGGAGTATAAGGGTCCACATTATTAAATGGAAGCTTCATACAAGCTTGTCATGGCAGCGACTGATGTCAAGGCCATCACCACCTGTTCTGGGATGCACTGTTCTCATAAATGCAGTGCTCTGGGGATGCAATACTAAGTACTACACCAGTGGGGAGAATAAGTCATGAAGAGAGAAAGAGAGAGAGAGAGAAATATATACACACAATATTATTGTAAGCAGTCTGATTTTGCAGTGTCACAGTAGACCGGGCACCTATATCTGTAAATGCTTTCTGCTGTCAGGGCTCATTACTATTTGTTTTATATTTTACAGTGCTTCAGAAGCTCTAGGAAAACCATATATCCTTCTAGGGGTGGCAGAACAGACTATCCAGGTGTCTGATAAGTTTACTGTGTGGGTAGCTTTACTGTATTACTGTAGTAAAATTGTATACCACAGCACTAAGCTGTTCTTTTGTGTTTGTTTTTCTTGTTAATATTTAACCATTATTTAGCAGTCCCATGACTTTATAGATCTAAGTTACTGTACTAAACTGTACCATTTACATCTGCAGTGGGATATTTGTGCTATCATCCTTAGCATGTCCAGTGTTCTGTTGCCATTGTAATGTATTGCTTTGCTGAGTTTTTTTCTCCTTTCAGGTCCTGTTCCAATAAACTGTACAACATATCACTGATCATTTCTTTTTGTGTCCCCCCCCCTCATTTTTTAATTGTATTGTATTATGTTGTTTGGTGTTTTGTTTTTATAGGTTCATAGGTAGGTACCAGGCTATTGGCCCTGGGGTATATAAGCCTAGCCAAAAAGGTTCCCTGGCTTTCGCCACCCATTGGTTAAAAACACAAAAAGAAAAATCTAGCAATGCTAGAATTTCCACTGTGTGATACCTTAAACCTCTTGAATCAGAGGCAAGATGGGATATGTGTAAATTACCCTTTAAGGATATCAGGTGTTTCAGCTAAATGGCAATTCTGAATGTCCATGACTTCTTTCTTTTACTTTTAAGTCTTTTTATGGACAATTTCAGGCCAATAAAATCAAACCCCTCTAGCTGTGGACATGCATGTTTCTGCCTTCTTATGACATCATCAGCACAGCACAAGAGGAATCTCCATATATGTTCACTTTCTGATGGATCAGAATAACAGGCAGAGGTGAGGTGGTAGGTACCATGTTGTGCAGTGGCCACCATGCTGCTGACCTCTGAAGGTCACCCTGTGGAAGACAATCTGTAGGATTTACTAGTGGCTTCTGTTGCTGCTTGTCTAGTGGGTGGTGTAGTCTGCTTATTGGGTAGTGGTGTGGAAGAGCCCTCTTGGGTCACACAGCATTAGGTTCAGTGGCTGCTGAGGACCAAACTGAACCAGCAGCCTTATATTGACACTGCCTGCTTGAAGCACCTCCTCATGAGGCTGATAAAGTCACGTGGCCAGTTAGACCAGACCATCCAGCCAACTAAGGTGGAGCCATCCTGTGATGTGAGCCACTTAGGTAATTGACTTGTGGGAAGGTTCTCTTCTGGGCTAGTTTTGCAGGCCTTTTCATATAAACCCTATCATGGTGCTCCCTTTCCTTGTGTGTGTCACTCCCCATCTTCTGTTTGTAGTCCAGTCCTCTGCATCACTAGTTGTCCACCCTCAATCAGTCTGCATCTCTCCATTGTTGTCATTGTTGCCCTCTTTTGTGTCACTACCTCCCCATCAGTCTGTCTGTGTTATATATTTGTTTGTCTGCCTGCTGCCATCCCTATACCCTTCTTCCAGAACTTTCTCCATGTTACCTTCCTACCACCCGTCTCATAAAAAAGTACACATCTTCCCCCACACCGCTCTTCCCTTACTTTGCTCTTCTGTGTGTTCCTCTGCTTGATTTCCACCTTTCTAGCTGTTCTGTCCCTACTAGTTTTCTTTCCCACTTATATAATAAAGTCAGTTAGCAGTTTGTTGCTGAACCCTTGTATGGGCTTCCAACTGTGGCAATTTAGCAACCATGGAATGCTTGAATGCACATGTGAACATGTATAACATAGGGCATGCTATCTGCACGTCAGTCTCCCTTGGTCATTTGATCACTCATAGCCCATTTGACTCAATTGTGCAGTGACTGCTGTTTTTGTGACTTTAAGACTTCTCTTCACAGCACTCTCCCTAGCATAACGCTGCCGTATCAGCACATATGCATACCTAATTCATACTGAGCTATATCTTGCTCTGTCCCTCACTCTGTTTATTGCAGCATGGTTACTTTATGCTTCTTTCTGCATACTCACCATAATGTACATGTATTCAAATGATTCATAAAATATCAAATGCTCTGAAGAGCGAATACAAAAAGAGCAAGTTTTTTAGAGTGTATATAAAAAGATCAAAAACAAAATTGCAGGGGGCAAGTTCCCCTGCACACTCACAGCCCCTGCTAATTATATCTATCAACTCCAAGATTGCACAATGGGCAAATTCCATGATCCTGCTCTACCACAATCTCACACGCAAAGCAGCCGGGAAACTAAAACAAGGAAAGAAGAGTGATCACTCTTTTGAGCATTCTTTTTTATAAACTGCAACCAATTTGTTTTAAAAAAAGTGACTCTGAAATTCATTTTAAGTCTGATATGACATCATCCTGTTAACTCCCCTTCTTATGCTGGCACTTTTCATTAGTAGTTCGCTTGCATGTGATCTGATGCTTTTCTGTATGTTGGTTAACTGTTATGAATCTATCCAGACTGATGTAGCTCTTGTTGGATTAAGAATTAATGCACTTGCTAATTTTAATTGTTTTCTAATAGAGTCTATTACTGTGCTTCAGGAAGCAGTTTATAATTTAACTAATTCCTTTTCATTCAGTTGTCTACACACTCAGATGTTTTGGGCCATAAACATTTTACTTGTTTATTTCTACATAGGGAAGTATTTGAGTCCAGAACAGTATATGAAAGATCATAATTTGAGTTATGTACAAGAGATAGTTTGAATAGGTTAGATTTGCCTCTGAACAGTTGTAAGGAAGTCTTTCTAGTAATTATTCATATAAACATTGTATACAGGTCATCAGCAAGAATGAATGAATGAATGAATACCCACATCAACAGCTAGAGATGTTTTTGTAAGGTTTCAGAAAATAGCCAATAGAAACAAAGTCTGAATGGCATATTGACAACAAACATAGCCGTTCACTTAATCAGTAAAGGCATCGCCTTGAGATCAAAAGAAGTTATAACCCTCCTATACTCTGCATTTATCCGGCCCATAATTGAGTGCAACACCCCATTCAGTATGTACCGTACTAAGCACCTACAGAATTAGAGATACCTCAGAGGTTTCTAACAAAGAAGATCAAGGGCCTCCAGCATGTGCCTTACGGGGCAGACTAAAATCCCTGTCACTATATTCCATATTGTATAGACTTCTTAGGGGAGACTTATGCCTGGCCTACAGAGCAATCCAAGACCCAAACCTAATAAACTTACTGCGTATCCATAAATTAGATGGGTCTAGGGCTACCCATTCCAGGGTCTTAAATATGGCCTGCAACTTAAATAGGACATGCTGGAGGGACAGTGTCTTTGGAACAGGCTACCAGTTCATGCGAAACAGATTATGACACTGTTGAAGAGGAACCTGGATGGGTGGATGGGGCACCATAAATTCTTACCGGGGATCACGCCCACAACCCTCCTGGACATGGGCAGTCATCACTAAATGCAATCTTGAGTATTGACTAGTACCTCTACATTATTATATTTGGTGGAAGCGGCTAGGCTTAAAATGACCTCTGGGTTGATAGCCTAGTAATCTTCTATGACTCTATGTTTCAGGGACATACTATTACAGTTTAAGATTGTTATGATTAGAGTGCCTGCAAGAAAGAAAGCAATGTAATGATTTAAGAAAAACGCTGTGTGCCAAATAGATAAAAATGTTTTCAATGAGGTAATGGTAATATGTAATGACACCACATTGTTTTTCCCCTCTAAGCAGGAAGCAGTTGTTGAACTGGAGGCCTTAAACATGATTTAGTAAGACACTTTTTCTTAGTGATTGCCTCAGAGATAGATATTCCTTACAAAAAGATTTTTTTTTGTTATGTGTAAAAACAAACTTTTCTTTACTTCAGACATTAATTGTTTCTTTGTGTGTTGAGAGGCTAACAACATTTTTAAACCTACAAAAACAAGGAATTGTATGTATATGTATGTATGCATGTATAAACTTAGACACACACATGTATATATATATATATATATATATATGGGTACACAGACCATGGGTGCTACATCTCTTGCACTTGAGTGTTTTACTTATAAATTGTTATCAAAAGATATAAATGACATCAGCATAGCATATCTCGAGGATTAGTGATATTGTATAGAAAATACTACATATAACTGTGTTAAGCAAATTGTATATTGTTTTATTTGCTTTGCATTACAGATCTTTTCTTTTATCTAGCTTTTGTAATGCAGCTCTTGCAACATGCTGTTTTACCAATTCCCATTTTTACCTGTCTTTTTAGAGGAAATAATATATACATTTGTTATGACTGTAGGCCTACCATACTGTTACTTGAAGAAGATTATTTTAGAAACACTTTCTTCATTCCTAGTAAGACCATGCAAGAAATGCCAAAGTGATTATTTTTTTTTAAACCCTTAGAGGAAACAGTACAATGGCCCACATAAAGAAAGTTGAGCCAGTAAGAAAAATATTTAAACAAGTTTGTAGTAACATGTATGGCCATCTGACTGGTTTAAGCTCCAAACAGGAAGGAGATGTTAAAAATGAAGACCTTAAATATTACTTATTAAAGGATCACTAACACTTTCTCTAAGAAATATTTATTGTAATAAAAATGTTTTTATTTATGTGTAAAAACATGCTAACCTGCTGTTTTGGTATTACAGGCCATGCTGCATTTTTTTTCTTTTTATATCAAGAAATAGTAATTAATATTTTCCTCCAATGTAACAAAAAAGTTATACATTTCCTTTTTACTAGTGTATATGTACAGCATGCAGATGCCATACCCGAGTGTCCTACTTTATAATTGTTACCAAAAGATATTAAATGTTCTCAAGATACTGCATCATAGAGATAAAATTGTATAGGAAATATTGAACATGTCTTTATTAAGCTAATTTATAACTATTTATACAGTTTACCTTATATTTTTTTCTTTTGATTGGCTGACTGTTGTAATATGTTTCTTACTGACCAGTTGCATATTTTATGTGGTCATATAGTGCCTTAATAATAAAACAGATGTACTTTTTGGAGACAGGACTAAAAAAAGTATATGGACTTAGTGCCACATTATTTCTTACTGTCCAGAAAAGAAAGGATCATTGATCTTATTTGCACTAGGTGGTTTATTTCAGCTGATCTTTTTACACATCTTTACCTCCCCTTTTTGGAGGAAATTGTACATCAAAATCAGGAACCAGAAGGAGTCACCACGAAAAAAGAAGAACCTCCGTTTATAACAAAAATATAAAATATTTAATGTGATAAAAGACAGTGAATAAGCGCTTTCGCATAGCCAAGCTATGCTTCCTCAGATAATCAAGTTTCAAATACAGTTAATGCTTATTTATATATAATAAAATCATTTTGGCGGGATTGTTAACTCAAATAGGCAATTAATCAATTAATGTGGTATCCAAGGTTACAATTAAAAGCACTTGCAAGATTTTAAACTCTAAAACTCCTAATGCACAAAATGTTTTTTGCTTTTATAAAAAGCTAAACCATCTGCAACCATATATTAAAAAAGCATAAAACAGTATGTCTAACAATCGTTATTCAAACGTTGTATAGCAAGTGGTGTATGAATACATACCATTTTAACCATTTTTAACAACATTGTTAAATTATTAAATTGAATTATAATTAAACTTCATTCTTATCCCTGGCGTAAAAAATTGCAAAACATTCATATCTAGTTTGCATAGCAAATAACAGCCAGCGGGAATCTACTCTCGATGGCACAACAAACGACCAGCCATTCACGAGAATAATACAAAAATAATACTTAGACAATATGAGAAGCATAGTGCGACATGATGGAACATTTTGCTAAATCATTTGTGCATAGTGAGAACAGTATTAAAATCATCGTAAAGACTATTGTCTAAATTAAATGTCCAGGCTGCAAAAATGCAAACTAGTCAATTTGCTGTAAAATGAACATAAACATAAACATGAGCTTAAAAGCATCGTCCCTGGCGTCTAACGATTAAACTTCAATGCCTCTATTATATAAATATAAACATAAATGTGGTTATAATTATAAAGTATCCAAGCCTGATACCATACATATTGTTCTGAGAAAAGGGGGGGGGGGGAAAGAAATAAGACAAAAAATCTCTTGGTAACATCACATCAAGTTTTGGCACATTATTAGAAAATAAGGTGCTCTTTTCAAAATAGCGTCTCTGTTATAGGGACACTGTGCCAACTCTCTTAATGTATCATGTTCCTTGTCTATTATTTCACAAAACATGTTTAAAACCTCTCTTGAAATGATCCAAGTTTTTTAAGGATCTTAAGAAGCATACATACTGTAGGCATGAAGCCAAGTAAAATACATTATAAGGAGCATATCCAGCTATTACAAATCAAAACTCAAAAAAGAAAAAAAGAAAAAAGATTCAAGAAGCCAAAAAACAGAGAAACCAATGAAAAATTATTATATAATTATATTTATTATATATAAATAAGCATTAACTGTATTTGAAACTTGATTATCTGAGGAAGCATAGCTTGGCTATGCGAAAGCGCTTATTCACTGTCTTTTATCACATTAAATATTTTATATTTTTGTTATAAACGGAGGTTCTTCTTTTTTCGTGGTGACTCCTTCTGGTTCCTGATTTTGATTACCTGGATTTACTTGTCGGAAGGCGTCTCTGTGTACCAGTAACAGTTCCATCATACAGGAAATTGTACATGTTTTTATCAAGAACATAAGCTTATTGTACTGCTTCCTTAGGGCAGTAAGTGTTTTTTTCTCAGAGATACTTTGCTTCTTCTGGCTCAGTAAAACAGTAAAGGAAATGTAACCCTAATAGAAAATCACAGGAGAGTTGACCTATAGAATGATGACACTAGTAAAGAAAACTCAAGAAGTCAACTGTTTAATGCACTTTAAAAAAAGAATAAGACAGCAATGCCTATACATCTGAAAGTTTAGTGGCTGTTACAAAAACCTGTAAGCATGTGTATAACACTTATTATTATTGCTTATATAAGAAAGTTTTTGATTCTCATAAACAGCTTTTTGAGCATAACAATAAAAGGGGGCAGTGCAATGTTCAGAATTCTGTTCTTTTCATCTTCACTGTTGTAGTTAAGGAAGAAGAGGTACAGTCAGGGTGATATTTTAGGGAGGCTCTTAAAAGGTTAGTGGATGTATATTATCTGAGTCTTTTTCTATATATTTAAATGAACTCAACAAAAATTAAAAAAAGAATATTTGTATTCTGTATGAAAAATGTATACAAATTTGTTGCTTCCACGAATTGCATGTGCCTGAGAATTATTTGTGAAGTGGATAAAACCAACAAATATGTAAGGAAATAAAAAGTCATGTCAATATGATAAATTAATTCAGTGTCACATATTGCTAATATAGCCTCTTTGAATGTCTCTTTTGTCCAGTATCACCATTTCTTAAAATACACAAAGACTTTGACCTAATGGTCAGCTCAAACTTAATTTTGATATGTGACCTTATCATGATCTTGCACATTGGGTAAATCTTCTCAAAGGAGATGCTTTATTATAAGGCACATTCAAATTTATTGCACCATTTTATAGTGAAAAACTGCTATATTATTGGAGAGAGACAAATTAAATTTATTCAGTTGCATCTCAAAATTAAATCATTCTGTAGCACTGATTATACATTAGTCTCAAGTAATATGAAGCACCTTAATGAAATGTTAATTTATAAGACTTAGAGTAAGGCCAAAAGTTTCAGAAAGTAGAAAATATCTTATAGTTCAACTAATAACAGCAAATGTAGGCAGTTTAGTGCTTTAAAAACACGTTTTAAGGCTGGAGAGTTTATTAAGGTCTCTGGGGAGCGAAATAAAATTATTTTGGTCACCAATTCATAGCAGTGTCACTGCTCTACAGATTGCAAGCTTCCTTTTAGTATTATACACTGCAGGGAATGAGAAATTATATTACTCAGGATAACAAAAAAAAAAAAAAAAGAGAGAGAGAGGAAGAATACAGCATATATTTTGAGGAACAAAGTAGAAGTACTAGACTTTTCACCTGGGATTTAGAGAAATTCTCACCACCAGTGCTAATTGGCTACTGTGGTTTGGTCAAAACCTCATTAGCAGCTAATTACCATAACTTTGCACCAAGGAACATCTTATTAGCAGCTAATTACTATAAATCTGAATTAAACAAAACACTGTCATACCTGACCATACTAGCATTCTCTCTTCCTGCTCCCACACATTATAGGTTCATAGGTTTATACTAGGCTATCTGCCCCAAGGCATTTATAAGCCTAGCCCGAATTTTTGTGGCTTATGCCACCCCTTATATGAAAAAATACTGTACCCATTAGTTTGTTGTGCCTCTGTCCAGCAGTGACACAGAGATGATTCCCGGGGTAAACCTACGATCTCCCATCCACAGGTCAAGATTTCTCTTGAACAGAGCCAGCGAGGTGCTCTGCCTCACATGGACCGGGACTCTATTCCACAGCATAGGGAGTCCCTCCAGCACGTCCTATTTATATCCGTGCTAAGGTTTAAGTCACTTGCTCTAGTGGTTTTGGTGGATTTGGATTTTTTGAGGTGGAGCATGTCCATTAATTCCGGGTTGGACATGGCCTTGTATGTCAGGCACATGTCACCTCTGGGCATACGGTATACGACTGAATAGAGCTGGAGTTTCTTCAATCTGGCAGCATGTGACAGATTTTGGAGTCCCTTTATCCTTTTGGTGAGAAACTTTTGGGGTCTCTCCAATTGCTGCAGATGTCGGGCGAGATACATCCCGAATGGGGCATTGTACTCGATCATTGGTCTGATAAGTGAAGAGTACAGGGGAACAATGACCTCACTAGATCTGGATGTGAATCCCTTCATGATCAGGTGGGCAATGTAGAAGGTCTTTCTAACCACTTTAGCAACGTGAGTGTCAAAAGAAAGGCCACTGTCAACCTGGGTCCCCAGGTCCCTCATAACCTCTTCTGTGTTTAGTGGATTGCCACCTATATGGTAGCTTGGGGTTACCTTGTTTTTCCCGAAGGGTATGACTATACATTTTTTGACGTTTAACTTCAGGCCATGGCTCTGGCACCAGCTATCTGTTTCCGTGAGTCCCTTCTGAAGGATATCCGTGTCCGATGCACTTTCCACTATGGCGCCCAGTTTGCAGTCGTCTGCAAACTTTGTCAGCCAAAGTCCTCCCATGTTGGCCTGTACTTCTGAGAAGTAGATGCCGAACAATAGGGGGCCAAGGACCGAGCCCTGTGGGACACCACTTGTGACCAGCTTGGAGTCTGACATAGCGCCAGCAACTCTAACCCTGTGGGTTCTGTCCTTAAGCCAGTTTGCAACCCATCTTGTGACATATGGGTTTACATTTCAGCTGGTAAGTTTTTCTACAATACCCAAGTGGGGTATTGTGTCGAAAGCCTTTGCAAGGTCAAGGTAGGCTGTATAGACTGCCTTTCCCTCATCAATGGCCTTGGTGACTGTTTCGAAGAAGTCGACCAAGTTCAAAAGGCATGATCTTCCCTTGACGAAGCCAAACTGGGTCGGGTCCAATGTCTGCAAGTCCCCTATATCTTTGTTTATGAGCTCCATTATGATCCTCTCCATAGCTTTGCAGACTAGACTTGTTAAGCTTATGGGCCGGTAATTACCAGGGTCCGTAGAGGCACCGCCTTTGTGGAGTGGGACCACAGTTGCCGTACGGCACTCCTAGGGCACGTATCCTGTGGTAAGGCTGAGATTAAACAGCTGCCTTATGTGCGGGTTTAATTCCTCATTTAGCTAGTGTAGCACACAGCCGGGGACACCATCCGGTCCCATTGATGCTGTGTTTTTAGCTTTAGAAAGAGCAGCTTTCACCTGCGCATTTGAGATGTCTGGGAGGCTACACTCCGCTGGGATAGTTATCTCTCCTTTAGGGGGGGAGAGGGGGGTGAAGTTTGCACTGAACCTGTCTGCCAGTATGTTGGCAATGTCTGTGGGTTCAGTGATTTTTGTATCATTTTGGACTAATTCTGAGCATATCTGGGAGTTTCCACCCAGGTTCCTAACATAGCTGAAAAATGCCTTATGGCAGCAGAATACATACCCAGCAACACATACATACACTCACACACGTGTGGTGTGTGTGTGTGTGTGTGTGTGTGTGTGTGTATATATATATATATATATATATATATATATGTGTGTGTGTGTGTGTGTGTGTGTATATATATATATATATATATATATATATATATATATATGTATGTGTGTGTGTGTGTGTATATATATATATATATATATATATATATATATATATATATATATATATATATAAATAATATGATCGTAAGAAGTTACTAGGCTATTGGCCCTGAGGCCCTTATAAACCTAGCCAGGAGTTTAGCCCATATTTAGACAAGTCACCACCCAAAGCCCCTGTCTAGCAAGGACACAGGTGGAATACCGGGGGTGTATTTTCTGTTTCCTTTCCAGTTATCCAGGTTGCGTTTGAAAAAGAATAATGAGGTACTCTGATTGACGTAGAGAGGGGAGTCTGTTCCACAGATGGGGAAAGGGAAGTCTCTGGGACATAAATCTGCCCATCAACAAGTCCTTTTGATGTCACAAACCAGGTTGTGGGCGCACATGTGGGTTACTCGAGTTGAGTTCACTTGTGGTATGCAGCAGTCCCATCAAGGCAGGGTCTGAGAGTGCTTTGCATGCCAGACAGATGTCACCTGTGAGGAGTCTGTATGAAACTGAGTAGAGGGACAGGGTTTTTAGCCTATCTCTGTAGGGTAGATGTTTGAGGCCCTGGATTCTTAATGGTGAGGAACCTCTGTGGTCTCACCAGCTGCTGCATGTGCTTTGTGAGGTACATGCCAAGTGGGCATTGTACTTAATAACTGGCCTTATAAGGGATGAATACAGGGATGTTATGACGTCCTTGTCCCTGAATGAGATACCCTTACTTATGAGGTGGGCCATGTAGAAAGCTTTCCGTACAACAGAAGCAACATGATGGCCAAAAATCAGGTTGCTACCAACCTAGGTGCCCAAATCCCTCACAACTGATTGCATGCTTAGGATGTTGTTATTAATGTGACAATATGTGGAGACATCACTCTCCCCTAAGGGGATGATGATGCAGTTTTTGGCATTCAGCTTGAAACCATGTTTCTGGCACCAGTCATTTGTTTGGGTGAGACCCTCTTGGAGGACATCCACATCACTTGGGGAATTGATGACCACACCCAACTTGTAGTCATCTGCAGACTTGGCCAGCCATAGTCCACTAGTTTTGGCCTGCACCTCAGAGAAGTATATCCCAAATAACAGAGGCACCAAGACTGATCACTGGGGTATGCTGCTAGTTATGGCTTGCATGTATGTCCACAGATAGACACATACATAGTATGAGCTGTAATCATTCACAGAGTGCTAAATGGGTGAATGCCATCTTATTAATGGTGGTCACTGTTTTCCTCCTTCTGAAAAGAGCACATGGCCAATTTGCTCTATCTGTTTCCCCAAGCTGTCATATCTCATGCAGATTTTCCACTGAGACTGCTGTCTACACTATACCCACTACAGAGTAAATCTGTAGTGGGAGAGTGGTCTGGGAATCACTGAGGCTTACTGTGATATAGAAACATTTGAAGTCAAGGCTTTGGCATCACAGTTAGCCTTGTTGAGTCCTGAGATTTGTTAGAAACTTTGACAAACATAACAAATGATGGTGTATGGCTAAGGATAAACATTTGCATTTGGTTTTCAAAAAGGCAGAAAGAGTAAGAATTCATACTAAAGAGATAGCTATAAGAATACTGATGTATTTGGTAGAATTTTAGTATAGCAAATGGCTATTGGCATCTGAAGGAAAACTACATCAATTCTATTATTCAGAATAGTCAGATATTCTCAGAGGCATCTTTTTATGGAGTATTATGAAACTCTGTATTTAACAAGAGTGTTCTGCAGCCATGACAGATCAATTTTTTGAAGACCTGCCAGTTGAAACATGCTGAAATAACTTCTCATTACAATGAATTTGACAGATATTAAGAAAACCAAAATAATAGATATAATAGAGAGAACTTCAGGACTAGATTTCGTTCAAAGTTTTATATTACGTTTGTGAACATAAACGTATCATATCTGCCATTCTACACCAGGTTTGTATATAACAAAATTTCAAAAATATAGCCAAGGTCATACTACTACCAAAAGAAATAAAAATGCACAAATCCTTTTTTAGTGAAAGGATTGTAATTAAGTCCTTTTGTCCAACACAAAATCAGAACATCATAATTTGTGCATTATTTTCTAAACATTTTAGTGGTTGTACACTGTTGTTTAAGTATATATATATATATATATATATATATATATTTTGCTATCCCTAAAGTGATTTCTAATTATCACTTTGGTTTTGTATCAGGAAGATAATTGGCATAAATAAATCAAGTTACAAACGCTTATAACTGACATTAAAAAGGGGCTAAGAAAGGCAAATCAGCTAGTATTTCTAGTTTTTGAGACTTAGAAACCTTTGGTATGACAAATGCAGAATGAATTTATATAACACTGGAAACATCGGGTTTTCCTGATACACTAACTGCTATTATTAAGAGGTTGCTCACAAATGCAGAAGTATATTTGAGTATAAGCTAAAAGAGTTATATCGAAGAACTTAAAATAACAGGGAAAGACTAGGATACTCAGTGTTACCGGTATAATTTATTTTAACAATGGGACAATTGTTATAGTTAAGACAAATTAAACCAAATCAGATCAGAAATATTTTGCTTACAAAGACAACATGATCCTGACATATTCAAAAGCATCCTTACATTCCTTCATTTTGCTAGCTAAACAAGTGAAGGGTTTTATAGGATATATAGTCAGCTTTGATAAATCAAAACTTTGATTGCTTATCCCTGTCCAAGAATACCAGATGGATAGATATACCAAAAGTTAATAACACCAGAATTAAAATTTGTCGCTAGAATAATATCATTATGGTATTGTACAATATGGCTTATATAATGAGTTAAACAAATTATTATATGGATGAAGTACAAAGATATAACAAATGTTGCTAATCTGTCAAAATGCTTTTTGTACTTAAGTGGACTAATGTTTTTCATTAATACTTGGTTAGCATCCCTCAACACAAGTGTATGGCTAAGATTTTAAGGCTGTAGAAGAAGTTCTTATAGAGGGGGTGATCTCCTTTGATTCCATGGGTGCAATTGGTAAATGATCTGCAAAATTTTGTTCTGAAAAGAATCGATCATCAGTTGCATGTTATTGCACAACTTATACCAGCGCTTATTATCACTGGAATATCTTTGAAATTGGTTTCCATTGAATAAAAGTGATAGAAAATTACAGACTAGTTATATAATTAAGACATTAGCCACCAAAATAAGAAATATGTTATTCAGGAAGACACTATTATCATCTTTAACTATTACTATCAAAAATGATATATATAGAGAGAGTGAGAGAGAGTATGGAAAGAGGTATGTAGCCGGTGGACTTATTTAAATTTAACCAGATAGGACAGTCTGCTAATAGACAACAGTTAATTAGGATTTTTTCAGAAGGCTGTACAAAAATGTTTCAATAAAAGAATATCATTATATGTTCTAATGCAAGATAATAAGTTAGATATATTTCTTAAAGAAACCAAAAGCTCTTAAAAGCCTACTAACTAGAGAAGAACTATTAAAATGTATAAAAACTACATTCTAGAAACTGGCTTGAATAGTAACAAAATCAATTTGCTACAAAGTTGTGTATAATGAAATAAAGTTATGATGACATCCTTTTCTATGTAAGTGTGGTACAACAGATGGAAGCAAATATTTTAAAGCATATTGGAAGAAAGTGACTGAAAGCAATAATTTCATGAAGATGTACCTTTACCTGGTAAGGTCAAATAAAAGAAACCCATGTTTTTCTTCCATTTGTTGGCACTGGTATGGATGGATTGCCACGTGGTCTCAATGTTGGTGGCTATTCCTCTTTTTAAAGGAATGTTGGACTAATACCCAGGATATTCTGTCAATTGAAAAAAAGCTATTGTACTTCATCCAGGGTTGCACTGTTGGTGGAAAAAAGATGGCAGTAATATGCAAGACAGTAAAAATAATGCAGTTTGCATGTGTGAATACTAAAATGACTATCCTAGAAGACTAGAATTAATCAGATAGCAGTTTCCACTTAAACATAGGTGTAATTTGTTAGTCACATTGGAAATGGAAATGGTTGCATTTAGTGTAAATGATTAATAACTCTCTGGTTGCATTTAGTTTGAATGATTAATAATTCAGTGTGCTCAAGCAGGATTCCCTACTGACTATTAGTGGAGTAGAGGATAACAGGAAACTGTAGTATTTACAGGTATGCTCTCTACTTTTGTGTGCCTTAGAATGCATGGTGTTTCATTTATCATAAAAAATTATGTACTCAGTTCTTTACAGAGAATATAGACTTTATTAGCAATATGTTTATATTGTTTTATTTATTTATTCATTTATTTTATGCTACAATTGTATGAGTTGATTTTTCAAGCTGTAATGTTTACTTCTGTACTTCAGATCACTAAAGGAAAAAAAAAAATATATATATATATATATATATATATATATATATATATATATACATACATATATATATATATATATATATATATATATATATATATTGTATTATCATTTAATGGTTAGAAAACTGTATATTGATTTTTTTTAGTAATATGTACTATTTTGCATTATCAGATTTGGAGTACAAATTTGTTTTACTTAAGAACTCTATACTACCTAACGGCTTCATGGGGTGGATTATTTTGGCTGCACTAACATTAATGTCTTGTTTATTGGATATGTAAGCATTATATTATGTTGTGATTGTGATTTCTAACTTAATTTATTTTTATATTTTTTCTGGCTAATTAATGATTAGTTAGTGTGATAGCACCAGCAGGAGTCCTGGTGGATGGTACTGATGGGTACAGGCAGGGCCACTAGGCACATTAAGCATTCAGAACCAAATAAAACATTTCATGAAAGTCTACTGGCAAGACTGTTTAATGTGCAATAAGCACTTTTATCAGTTTCAATATCTGTCTATCTAATCACTTAATAGCATGCATGCACTTACAATCCTACAATGACTAAAAATGAAAGTTAAATGTGTGCAATTTATCAGTATTTGCCTAAAAACATATTTTCTTGTAAATAAACAATGTGGAATAAGAGATCATTAATTAATTAAAATGCCCATTTAGCAAGCCTATAGCTTGGCTGTCCTTAATTTTAAGACTCTGTTTAATCTTCTTCTTCTGGCTTTTCCCGGTTAGGGGTCGCCACAGCGGATCACCTGTCCTCTCATGATTGGCAGTAGAGTTTTACAGTGTTGAGTTGCCAGCCCAGTGCCCAACCTTCCACAGAAGGCACACACATGCACACACTCACACCTAGGGACAATTTAGAGTGTCCAATCTGCCTACAGCATGTCTTTGGGATGTGGGAGGAAACCGGAGCACCCGGAGGATACCCATGCGACCACAGGGAGGACATGCAGACTCCGCACAGAAGGCACCCCAGCCGAGGATCAAACCAGAGAACCTCTTGCTGTGAGGCAACAACGCTAACCGCTGCACCACCGTGGCTTCCCTTTAAGACTCTGTTTAATGATATGCATTTATTCATCTCTGTTCTACCTCATTAACTGCAGAACTGCATTATGGTGAATTGAAAGGGTTTTGCAGGGTGGAGCCATGGTGCTGTCCTGCAGCACAATGAATAGCAATTAGAAACTTAAGCAGCATGACCTACACAGTCTTTTCTATAACTTTCATTGAAATTCAAGTAAAACTGACAAGTGATTATCTGGTTGCTTCATGGATCCACTCATATGCAAGGAAACATTCATTCACCAACATTTTTTTTTCTGCAGCACCATCAGTCTATGTATTAAGATGACACCATTCAGTTGTACAGTTGGTTCATTAAGGACAACTGGCTGCCAAATCATATAGACTGTTTGGCTGCATCTCATCTTGACTTGTAATAAATGTTACCAAACTTTTGTACCCTTTTTATTGTTACACTTTCTCTAATTACTCCCACTTGTCCATTTGTCTCCTTTCCATTCTGGACCCTGTCTCATCACTCCCATGAAGGAGCAATGGAAACACCTTTCAGGACATCTGCTTGGGGTTTTTCAGTTATTTCCTATGTTCTCCAATGTATTTAAAGAATTTAAATCTAATATCCAGCTATTATCCATCTTATTCACTGGGACCACCTTAACTGGAAAGTTAAACGAGCTTTTGTTTTCTTTATGTGACATTCTCATGAGTCCTTTTCTAATTCTGTTCTCACCTTCGAACACTGACCATCCCTATGTGTGTATTCCACTTTCACTTGCTGCCTTTATTATCTGTCTCTTTACTTAGTCTAATTACCTTCCTTTTCCCAACACATTTTCTACTGTTCCAAATCCCTGAAACCTTCTATGTCTTTTACCGGAATTATTCTCAACAGCTGAAGTGCAGCATTAGTTATTCCATGTTTGTGTTTTAAGCATGTGTCAGCATTACTGCAGACATAATAAATTACTCTGTGCAGTTGAATAATCTCTGATGGCAAGTGGTTCTCTCATTTCAAGCAGAGTAAGTCTGTCTGGATTAGTTAGGACTAGGGCCTGAGTATGCACCATCCTGACTGAGATTCTCACTCTGTCCATGTCTCTAGCTTCCCCCGGGATGCATCCTTTTACTGCTCTGCCCTGCATGCAGGCACCTTTCTGTTCACTGCTGAAAGGTTAAGGTCTCCCATAATGCTTACACCTTTTTGTTTTAGTACAGTATTTTGATGGTTCATTTTTGGCCTTGTCTTCTGGTATTGCAGTCATCCCTATCCCTCACTTCCTCCAGTATTGTCCTCTTCTATTCTGTTGCTTCCTGATAAGCTTTGAAAATTCTCTTTATTTTCCTTGTATTTAGCCTGCTGATGTTGATGCTTATTATTTCATTGTCCAGGGAAAAAAAAACTGCACACCTTACAGAGTTAAAATCATAGTTTGTACACTGCAGAAGCCTGAAGCAAACAGAGCAGACTGGCTGCATTCCTGAGCAGAGCATACAGTTTATTCATGGGTGTAGAGTACTTTGGTGTGAGAGCAGAGACCATGCTGGTGAATAAAGTAGTGGGACTTTCTTATCAGTGTAATTGTAATGGATCCTTTTTGGGGCTGTGCAGCTTGTAAACAACATATTTTTGCAACTTAAAACCCACATTTTAGATTACGCTAAAGTCCTGTGAATAACATAGTTAGCCTCAGATGGGTGTGATGACAAGAGCTCTTTGATTTGATCCCAAAAAACAAGAATGCCATTTTAACACGTTTGTAAAATGCGTCAGCTAAGGGTGCAGCAGGTCATGAATCTAAATATATCTGAATGCACAGGTAAAATAAAAAGCAGAGTGCCTGAAGGCTTTGAAGGGGTAGATTAAATATTTTTATTATGTAATGAATAGAAAATGTGTTAACGTATACATTCAAATACAAAATCAGAGATTCTTGGGCCACTGAATTATCATATTTATTACTGACTCCGTTAGCAATTTGTTGAAATAAAATAGAAGACTAGCCTAACTGGTAAAGAACTGCTGGCAGCAGGAATGCATCAAAAGTCTTTCCTCTTTGGACCAGACAGGTACACAGATATAGGAAAATATGTCGAACCAAGCCCATTTTATATAAAGTTAATTTGTACTGCAGTAACATTTAGAAGCCGAATTTCTGAAAGAAACTACGTGCCTTGTACCATTTTCCTTGGTATCTCTGTCAGTTTGATTCTTGAAAGTCCATATAATTGCTGCTACTTGCCTTTGTGTGGATATTGAGCCTAATGCCCCAAGCAGTCCTTAATGTTGTAGTAACATAGAATCCTTTTATTGATACATCTTGTAACTACTTTAGACTGTGAGAAACTTAGTGATACTTTATATCCAGGATGTGGGGTCAAGAACATATAAGGCAGTTTGTGACAAAGTGGTAGTACCACTTGATACTTCTTAAAGAATGGTGTGAAATAAGTTTGTGTGTAAGTGACACCCCTCTTGTCCATGCATAGATATCCACATGATGAAACCTTCAGTACACATGTTCAATGTTAGCATTGTTCCAGGCTCATCCACTCCAGGAGGGAGGAGTGGCAGTTCTGTCTGAGATCTAGCACTGTACCAATGAAGGGGACATGCCACAATTGCAAGACAGATTGGCATTAAAAGCTTGTTATTAGCAGATATGGCTGGAAATGACTGATATTATGAACAGTGATGTGTCCGCCAACAGCAGCTTTGCTAGTTAGAACATTCCAAAAAAATCCACTGCATCCAAGACAGCATATACAATTCTCCTAGAGGGTCTGCTCTATATTTCCTTATTCCCTTTCAAACCTGCTTATGGCCAAGGTGGCCCAAGCTCTATGGGGGCTAGTAACAGGGATACTAATGTTAGGAGCAGCAGGAGTGGCAAGCAATAGTTGATCAGCTGGAAGGTGTGCAGTGTTTTGGCAAAAAAAAAAGGTTGACAGTGGAATAGAAAAAGACAACAGGCAGCTTTTATATCTCCTCATGTATGAAATGTATCTGTTATATAAATAAAGGGCATTGACTGGGCCATTCCCCAAATACCATCCCAGATCAATCATGAAACAGGACAACTGAGGGCTAGATGCGTATTGTTATTTAGCAAAATGTAATAAAAGTAACTTTGTATGCACAATCTGCATTTCAGCTTTTGTCCATGTGGGTTGGCACTGTGTTTTCCACTTTATTCCTACATCTTAAAGACATGATATAGATGAATGGCAATCCCTTTGATTGCCTGTAGGTGTGTGCGAGTGTGAATGAGAATTTTGTGATGAAGACTACCGGTAGGTGTGTATAAGTGTGAGAGCAGATTCTGTGGTGCAGATTGCTGGTACGTGTGTGAGAGTGCATTCTGTGATGCAGATTGCTGGTAGGTGTGTGTGAGCAAATTCTGTGATGCAGATTGCTGGTAGGTGGGAGTGAGTGAGTGTGAGTGTAAATGTACATTTTGGGATTATGATTACCTGTAGATGTGTGTGTGTGTATGTGTGTGTGTGTGTGTGTGATTGTGAGAGTATATTCTGGGATGCTGATTGCCAGTGGGTCTATGTAAGTATGTGAGTATATATGTGTGTGTGTGTGTGTGTGTGTGTGAGTGTGTGAGTGTAAATTCTGAGTTGCCAATCTCACACACACACACACACACACACACACACACACACACACACACACACTTATGTGCATGCGTGTGTGTAAGTGTGCATTCTCTGGTGTGGTAACATCCTATCTAGGCATATATGCTTTACTTCCATTGAGTACTGGGATAGGCTTTTGCTCCCATGACCTTGAGAAGGATAAAGTGGGTATTGAAAAAGAAATGAATTAATGATAAGCAGGATATTAAGTCCTGCACTGTTGCTTAGTGAGTACCATGGAGGTGATGCGAGTTTGAGTTGGCTAAAGGGAGCAATATAACATAATGGAGTAGAATGAAGGGAGCCTTGACTTGGACTCACACCAGCTATATTCTGTACTATTAACATTAGCAAGTAATTTAATTCTGGGCTCTCACTGGGGCCCAAGTATGATTGGAGAAAGCCTGGCAAATTAACTGATTTTTGGGGGAGAAGGGAAGGCTGAGAAGGGTTGTATGGGATGTCCTATGTTTTTTTTTTTTTTTTTGCTGACCATTCCTAAACGCATGAAAGTTGCCACAGTGTCCTGATGTTTGCCATTGGAGATGGGGTCCCTGTCTGCAGTGGGAAACTACCTGTTGTCCTCACATGTACAGGTAACATGAGACTAAAGCTAATTCAGCAGACAGCCACAGTTCCATGCTCTTACAGGCTGCCAAGTCATACTCCCTAACCTCACTGCAGCATGTAGTGTACATGGCATGATACGTGCTTAGGCCTAATAATTGCCTCAAAAACCTGATAACTCTGGAACCCCTTTTAATATGCTCCAGCATGCACTACTTGATTCCACTACCAATCACACTTGTTGCAAAGTCAGTTTGTTGTCTTGGTTGTTTTAATTTTTTTTCTTTTACAAAAAGACAGGAGGAGATGCAGGTGCCATCCAGCCTCATATCATTTCCTCGTTGAGGAGGACAGTCCTTCAGATGCTTGATTATCACTTCTCAAACCAGCCTTTCTAGCTACAGAAATGAGGTGCAGATGGCTCAGGGGTGCACGGGTGGTGTGTTACCTAGGATCCAATGTTTGCAACTGGGCATAGGAGGGTTTAAATTTGGATGCACGTATTTCTGTTAGGTACCCTTTTTGTATGCCAGCAGGCTGGCTTTGTAGAGTCCCACATTCTGAATGGCGTTCTGCTGAAATGATTGACATTGTGTTTTGTGTTTGTAAGAAGTTTAATTTTGTCTTAGAACTAAAGGTATATCTACATTTTAAGAATCCATGGATTTAACAATTAGGACCCTCCTAAAGGGATCATTGTTGAGTTTGTCTTCTTCACTAATCACTGTTCTGTAGAATTTTAAAAGTAATTAATTCCACAACATCATCACATCTGTATTGATGCATGTTGTGATATAGGGAAATATTGCCAGCCTGGCTGTCTGGAATTTTGTAAATAATTCTGTGTAATTTGTGAATATTGATATGATTTATACAGAACTGTATGTATATACTGAGCTAATATGTAACCACAGCATGCCCTGCTGACTTAGAACATAAATACATATAAACTATATACCTGTACAAATGTATGTTTTAACAGTAGAAACTAGAACATAAAAGGGTTAACTTGCAAAACTTCAAGAAAATAAGTTGAAATTAAATTGCTTTACGATCGTGCTATAAACGTTCTCTGTCAGTTTCAGTGTAGCAGATACAATGTCTTAGAACTAGACATTTTTGTATTATCTTGAAAGAGAAGTAATTAGTAGGTTTAAAATGTATGTGTTTTATTGTTTTATGACTTCCAAGATCTGCAAACATCTGAGAGATATGTATTTTTCACACAGAGATGTTAAATTCTGTTAGTTTCTGTTTTAGCTTGGGAACTGAAGTCCGGTGACAAAAAGTGATGTCATCCAAGTTAACACAGCAGTAATATTTGATATTAATTTAAGAACTCTCTCAGAGAGAGACTGTGCATTTTGTATTTTGTCTTGGACCTAGCAAGAATATCTACTCATCATCAACATCTGCACTTGCCTTGCTGTAAGTACGATTTAAGGCATAGCAACTCTTTTAGATATAGATAGGAATACAGTAAGGATTAGTTTAGATGTTTTCTGTATTTATTTGAGACTGTCCTGCAATGTTGTTTTAAAATATTACCTGTGATTTTCAACTCTGAAGTTGCTGTGTTAATTCACTGAGTATTGTCTTGTTCTTTTATTATTTATTATTAAATATATTTAAACTTGTCTTTGTGGCTGATATTTGTGGGACATATTTAAGCACTTAAAGTACTTGCATATCTATTTGGTGACACTGTATAGGCTACTCCACTAGCCTTGCTTGGCCAGGCTACCAGTTGCATAATAGTAACCTTACACAGTAGGATTGGACACCCTTTGTAAGGGCTTTGAAGTAGCAATGTAGGGGTTCTGGTGTCAGTGATAACTACCTTATAGTCTGGGAAGAAGAGGGCATAACTAGTAAACCTGTGCCAGCCTTCCCAAGGTGTTGGTGTGTGTGTGTGTGTTTGTGTGTGTGTGTTTGTATGTGTATGTGTAAAACAAATCTCAAAGTGTGTGTGTGTTAGTGTGCGTGTGTGTGTGTGTGTGTGTGTGTGTGTGTGTGTGTGTGTGTGTGTGTGTGTGTGTCAGTCATCTACCTAGGCAGGGACACGAAGCACTGGTTGGACAGAGAGAGTGTTGAAGGACGTGGATTGGAACCCTGGCTAAGGACTCAACTCTATAGCTGTGCCAGTGTGGAGTCTTATTGGGGATCTGGAGAAAGAGGCAAAAAACAGCCCCATACTGACTGTGATCTCTGTGTACTTTTAAGGGAAATTGCACTTTACTGTGTGTGTACTTGTCATACTCCCAGTGTGTACATCCCCCACTGTTGCCAGTGGTGAGGAATGAGGCTCCCTGATTACTGGGCCAGTGTACAGGCATCACACATCATGACGTATGTAATGTGATGACTACATAAGTATAAATACCTCCTGATTCTGATATATTTTTTGCAGTAACAATGCTGACAATGGCATACTCCTGAATATGTATGCCTAAACGCTTGTATAGTTTAAATTCATATTTAACAGCATAGACCCACAGTGATATCACCTTTAATATCTTGGAGATAACAAAACACTAATAACTATTGCATGTGCCAGTGATTCAGTCCTGCCACTAGAAGGTATTGAAATGAGAAGCTTTTGACATACTTTTTATCCAGAGAGATGGGAACTACCGAGAGCTCCTTGAATTTTTTTCAGCAAGAGGTCCTCTGTGCAATTTCAGGCATATATTGGAGTATTGCAACAAAGACAAGCATCAGGAGGCCAGGTTTAAGATCTGACTCTCCAAAACTTGCTTCTGCTGTTCAACACCCCCATGGTTCCTGCAGTTACTGAACTAGTTCTTGGTCAGTCAGAACAAGATGAGGGGTTATAGGAGCTGTAATTTTTGTTCTCATCCTGGAAGTGCACCTCAGGGCTTTTGTACCACCCAGCCCCAAGATGATTAGCTGCAGCCCAAAGTTGAGCAGTCTGATCAAGAGAATAACTGTACTTGGGACTGAGGAAATCCTTCCTTTGTCAACACTCAGACCCATTTTGTGCAGCTGGTTTCTAATGGAGGGAACACTGCATCATCCTGCACAAAGGAATGACATCTCATAGGCTAGATATAAAATAGATATTTGATGCTTGGTGGTAGCTTGAGTCATGGTGCAGGACTGCATCCTGAGAGAGTGTGGACTGAAGTCTTCATGGAGTCAGCTCCTCAACTTATGCACCATTGAATGTCACATTATCTTGCACTGCTTCCCAGCCCAATGATACTAGGTAGATATCAGTTACAGTTGCCTTCACCTGAGCACATATACAGACTTGCATCTGTAGGTGGGTAGGATAATTTGCATGAGTTTCTCTCACATTGTGAGTTTTGTGAAGAGTCAGAGGACACCAAGGCTGTTATCTCTATAATGGAAGAGGGTAATGAATGTGCCTCTCCACTGTATTCCCCTGTCCTGTAAATATGTCCTCATGATCCTGAAAGTGTTATCTGATTCATTTGCCTCAAACTATCTGCAAAATTGACAAAAGGTTAGTTAATGGTTGTGGTGGAAAGTGAAATAATGCTGCTAAAATGCATATAATGAATGCATATAAAATACGCATCAGTGTGTTGTAGTATTGTCTTTTTTAATACAAATGTGTTGCATTGCCCATTTAAGAATGAGCCTGTACTAGAATGCACTGCAAGTATTGGGCTGTAGGCATTTGGGTGTGAAATAACGTGTCAATATTGTTTATGCTTTGCTTCCATGTTGTTTGTAATAAAGCCACCTGTTTATCGAAACCTATTCTGATTACTGACATTTCTAAGCTGATCCTCACTAGAAGCAGCTTACATGTCATAGCACCACCAGACAATCTCCTTATCTTTGGCCAAATTGGACCCAGTGTTATCACTGTGGTTTATTACTTACCCTCAGTCGGCAGTTATTTCCAGTAACTTAATCCTGGGATTTCCTACATTGAGTGATCAAAGTCTTCCCTTTCCCCAACCTGGTTACCTACAAGCCCTGTTAAAGTTAGATGTTCTTTGTGTTTCACTGTTGCAGTCATCACATTTGGGTTATCCCTGCCAGGGTAGCCGTCATTTGGCCCGAATACCAGAGGCGTAGTATTTCTGCGTCAGTTGCCGTCGCCCCAGGACTGAGGTCAGGTCGTCAGTGTTATAAATTAAGGCAGCCGATGCCATTACATCAGTCTTTCTTGCCAAGGAGCCCAAAGCAGAAGCAGTTTGCACGAGTGCCGGTTGGCTGCTACCTGAGTTTTTTGTTTCCAATGTGAAGTTGAAGTATTCTAAAGCTAAGTACCCCATTGGGAATCCTTTTTTCTTGCTGTAACCAATGTCAGAAAAAATTAACACTTGTCTTGCCTGTGGAAAGCAAATACCACACCGAGATTTTCATTATTAATGCATCACATGCTTAGGCCCAGACCATGACGTCCCCTGCTGTCACTTTTGTGCTTTGTTCAATGCCAGAACTGTACATCGTCGGGCCCTTACTGTAGCTAGATATTTTTGTTCTCAGTCCTCGAATTCCGATATGGCTTTGGTGAGCCATCCAACAGCAGATCTTCAAAAAAAACGTAAAGATAAAGACAGAGACAAACCGCACAGGGCCAAAACAGCTGACAACGCTTTTGTTAAGCTAGTTGTCAGTTCTTCAGTCCTCAGTGAGGCACTTTCACAGCCCCTGAAGCCCACTTCTGTAGATTTGCAAGCCACTGCCAAGACTCTGAAAGAGTCCAGTATGTCACGAGCTCCTCATCGACTAAGGATCCTGCAGATGTCTCTACCTTGGATGGGTCCGGAGCCATTGAGCAGGCACTGGCTTCTGAGGAAGTACTTTGCACTACCGATTCTTGACACAGACCGATGACTTATTTCGTGTCTACCATTCTTTCGAAAACTACCAAGTTTCTAAGGCCCAGTTTATGAACCACACCCAAGAAACTGACGACCCAATCTCAGGCACCTGCTTCCTTGCCTCAGTCACAGAGGCTTAAAATGGCGGAAGACCTTATAATGCTTATCAGGGGAAGCCAGGCTACCCCTTCCAAAAGAAAAAGAGATTTTTCCCCAGTATTATCTGAACAGGAGTCCCATGACTATGATGCATCTGAATTTGAAGATATGCAACCCCTCTCAATTTATGAGAATTCTGATGCAGAGGAGTTCATCCCTTCAGCCTCTCCACCCGAGGACTTTTCCTTTGAGGAAACCCTACATACCTTAAGGGAGAAATTCCAATGGGAATGACAGGACTACCCTCAGTCAAAAAAGAGACTCAGGGAATTCTTAGATCTTCCACAGCACAGACAACTGGCCATTCCTCCTGTCCTGGATGTTGTGGGTGATGTTTTTATGGAATCCAGTTTGACTTCTGACACCCTTTCTCCTGCTCCCAGGAAACCAGACAGGTACTATAGAGTCCCTGACTCCCACAAATTTCTTTCCAAAAATCCAACTGCTGACCCCGAGGTTATCTCTCAAGGACCTAAAGGAATTAAAGCAACTTCTGCTAAGAAGCCCACCACCTCAGATAGGGATTCCCGAGCATTAGACAGTTGGAGTAAAAAAGTATACATCTCTGCTACTCTTGCTATTAGAGCACTAAATTGTCAGTTCCATATGCTGAAATATCAGCAACATGCCATGGAACTGCTCAAACAAAAAATATCTTCTTTTCCTGCTTGTGCAGAAAGTCAAGAGTTACAAGGGTTAATGCATTCTGCAAGTCAAGTAACTCAGCACAACTTACAAAATGGTTTTGAAGCCCTAGAAGCATCTTGCAGGGCAGCAGTCACTGCTTCTATCCTTAGAAGGCATGCTTGGCTAAAGGAACAGCCCCTGCCAGGCCATGTGAAATCCATATTATTGGGCAGGCCACTGCACAAAGATAACTTATTTGGCATCACGGCAGAGGAGATCTTAAAAAAGATGGAATAAAAAGCTAAATCTATGCAGACAGTTAAATACTTTTTGCAGGTCCAGCCACCGAGGTTCAGTAAGCATTGCCCCTCCAAACACTGGTCCTTTCTTGCCCCCTCCAGGTCAGCTCAGCTCAGACCCCAGAGAAGCAGGCCCCCCCAGACCACAGCCCCAGGGAATGCAGAGATCTAAGCAATGGAGTTCCTCCTCTTCAAAACCAGGAAGTGCTAAGCCACCCCCTCATGGTAAGAACTCACTATGACTTTACATTTCCACCCCCTCCCTCTGCCCACCCACTCTTTCCCCTAGGAGGAATACTCTCCTTCCATGCAAGCACTTGGGCCACCATTACCAACGACCACTGGGTTCTCAACATGGTGTCCCAGGGATACAAATTTTATTTCCGCACTCTACCAACCCCAAAAGGGTTCCCAGATCTTCCCCCAAACCAGTGGGCAGAGGCCAAACAGTAAGTCATTTCCCTGCTCTCTATGAGGGCAATAGAGCATGTTCCTACAGAACAGGTAGGCCAAGGTTTCTACTCCAGACTCTTCCTGGTACCCAGAAAAGAGGGCACCTGGCGCCCCATCCTCGATCTATCCATTCTAAACACTTTCCTGGTGATACCAAAATTGTAAATATTCACCCTCCAGCAACTTCTGCCTCTCAAAGGATACTTGTTTAGCCACCCTAAACCTAAAAGAGGCCTACCTACACATCCCAATCAGGAAATCTTGCAGGAAATATCTATGTTTCAATATAGGATCACTGCACTTTCAGTTCTCTGCACTTCTGTTTGGCTTATCCACTGCTCCCAGAGTTTTCACAAAATACCTGGCTCCTGCCATTGCTTTTTGCAGACAAAGAAATATTCAAATTTAGCCATACTTCGATGACTGCCTGATTCAGGCAGGCAGTCAGGAAAAGCTTCTAAAGCACCTTACCTTTGTAAAGGACCTACTGGCCTCTCTGGGGTATACTATCAACGAAAAGAAATCCAAACTAGTACTCACGCAAAAGATTGTATTCATGGGAGCAAGCCTGGACATGGCATCCCAGATGGCATTCCTTACTCCAGAAAAAACAAACCTACCTGACAACCTACTTCTCTCAACAAGCCACTAGACACCAGTTATCCACAAGGAAAATCCTGCAAGCTCTGGGATTCATGGCTTCTTGCATTCTACTCATTCCATATGATAGACTGCATATGAGGAAACTACAATGGTACCTAAAAAGCCTTTGGTGTCAACACTCCCAAGATCTGGAAACTCTTAAACCAATGATAACTTGTTTAAGGAAAGATTTTCTTTGGTGGACAGCAGCATGCTACCACAACAAGGGACTACCCTTCTAACAACCCCGTACCACCCAGACCCTCACCACAGATGCATCAGACTATGCCTGGGGTGCACACCTGAACGTCAGATGCTTTCAGGGCCAATGGAGCCCAAACCAAATACATCTGCACATCAACCAAAAAGAGACGTTAGCTATTCAGCAAGCTCTGACAGCCTTCAGACCTCTACTCTCCCCGGGGCCTATACTGATCAAAACAGACAACACCACTGTGATGTGGTGTATATCAACAAGCAGGGAGAGACTCACTCGTACACTCTGTGCAGGCTCGCCATGACCCTTTGGCACACGGCCTCAGCCATGCAACTACACCTGTTAGCACAATTCCTGCCAGGCTCTCTAAACTCTCTGGCAGACAACTTAAGCAGAAATCTTCTGGACCCACATGAGTGGCAGCTAGACCAAAGAACTTTCACCCTAGTAACCCAGAAATGGGGCACCTCGAAGGTCGACCTCTTTGCTTCCCACTCCAACCTCAGCACAGCAAATTCTGCACCAGGGAACCTCACAGCAAGGCCTGGAAAGTGGATACTCTAGCCTTCCAGTGGGTCAACCTCTCAGTCTATGCATTCCCCCCTCTACTGCTCATTACAAGGGTACTGCTGAAAATAAGGGAGGAAAAACCAAGGACAATCCTGATTGCCCCAGACTGGTCATGCTAGCACTGGTACCCTCTGCTGCGCAGCCTGTCACCACAGCTACCATCGCATCTCCCTCAGATCCCAACACTCCTGACCCAGAGGAATAGAGAATTCATGCATCCCCAATTACAGACCTTCAATCTGGCAGCCCGGCTTATTCCCTGACCACTGCACAAGCTGCCAATCTAAGCAAACAAGTTCTAGATGTTATACATGATGTCAGATGCCCTAGCACTAGAAAGTCTTATGCTGACAAGTGGAAAAGGTTTTGCACCTGGATCCAGGCTAAGGGAGATGGAACTGCACAGCCCTCTCTACCTCTCATCCTGGATTAACTGGCTAACCTACTACACAAGGGTCTAGCCTTCTCTTCCATTAAAATTCATGCCTCTGCCATCTCTGCTCATTTCAGCACAGAGCCACCACTTTTCTCCCACCCTCACATCAAACAGTTCCTAAGAGGGGCTTACAACTTGAGGCCACCCAGAAGAGCACCTACCCCAGCTTGGGTCCTTAACTTTGTTTTGGAAAAACTCACCCTGCCCCCTTTGAACCAGCAGCATCAGCAGAGTTAAAGTTCCTCTCTTGGAAGACAGACTTGCTTCTGGCAATCACTTCAGCTACAAGAGTATCCGAGCTACAAGCACAAATGGCTGTAGAGCCCTTCATCATTTTCCATGCTGATAGGGTCTCCCTTAGGACTAACCCATCCTTCATGCCAAAAGTGGTATCCAGTGTGGCTCTCAACCAATCCATTCATTTGCCCACCTTTTTCCCCAACCCACAAAACAAGGGAGAAAGTATCCTGCACTCTCTAGATGTGCACAGACAATGCAGATTCTACCTAGACAGGACTAAATCATATAGAAAGACTGATCAATTCTTAGTCAACTTTGCTGCAGGAGCAGAGGGCAATGCCATATCCAAACAAACCATTTCCAAATGGATAGCACACTGCATCCATTTCTGCTACAAGCAGCACGAGAAACCTCCTCCCAAGGGGGTCAGGACACATTCCACCAGAGCAACCTCCACCTCTGCAGCTTTCCTCAGAGGGGTCCCCACCAGGGACATCCTGGAGGCTGCAACATGGACATCTGTTCATACCTTCACCAAGCATTACCATCTGCCTATCTTCTCCAAATCCAGGGCAGGCTTTGCCACAGCAGTCTTGCAGGGCATCCTAGCCAGCCCTCGGTCTTCTTGACTGCCTTCACCCTTTTCTTCAGCTTTGGGAATCAACCCAAATGTGATGACTGCAATATTGAAACACAAAGAACATAGTACAGTTGTGTACACTTTCCATAAATGTAGATGTTCAAGTGTATTCCCTGTTGCAGTCCTGGTTTTCTTCCCTCCACCCCCCCCTTGTCTCTCTCTCTCTCTCTCTCTCTCAATTTCTCTCTCTATCCTTAAAAGGATTTTTTGGTATTACTTTCTACTGGTGGTGGTTTTTCACCATAACCTAGCTCCCTCTTGGGGGCTCCTGACAGGGCAAGAAAAACTGATCTAATGGCATTGGCTGCCTTAATTTATAACACTGACGACCTGATATCAGTCCTGGGGCGACAGCAACTGATGCAGAAATACTACGCCTCTGGTATTTGGGCCGACTGAGGCCTACCCTGGCAGGAATAACCCAAATGTGATGACTGCAACAGTGAATACACTCGAACATCTGCATTTATGGTAAGTGTACACAACTGTACTTTCCTCAAGTCACTCAGCTGTACTTAATGGAGCTCACCCTCAGTGAGAACTGCTACTTAATGCTGACATGGATGGAAGAAGGAAGTTCCCTTGTCTGCATTTTTGTGTTGCACAGGATTCCCCAGAACCACTTCCTAGAAGGAATCCAACCATCTGATTCGGGTCATCCAAGAAGCAGTACAGGCATACATCTTCCACGAACAGATGACTTTCAGATGAGCTGCTTTATAGCATGATTCTTTTAGGCATACCAACCTTCTCATGTTAACTGGTTAGGCCATCCTATTCCAGGCGACCCTACCCTTCTCCACCCAGTACATATTACAAAATAAAATCTAGTCATTCCCCGAACTATTACCAACATGTGAGTGATATAATGAGGGAAGCACAACTAACCTGAACTAGTACTGCATGTCTACTCTCCCTAGAGTCTCTGTTTTCCATTTGTTAACTTGTAGCTGTCATTTTTATTTTCCTATATCAGATAACTCTACCCCAATAAAAAACAGTATCATAATGTATAAATGCTGTGCTTACTAACTTAAGAGAAGAACTCAGTTTGTTGTTTCTAATAAATTCTAAATAACTTTTAGAAAGCATAGCCATGAGGCAGTAGACAGTCTAGAAGAAAGAAAGCATTTTATTTAAACTGCTGGAATACTCTGCAAAGTCCATCTCAAAGGAAAACATGTCCTAGAAAAAGTTTTATAAATTAAAACAACAGCATGCATTTAGGCAGTTTTTAGATTTTGCCTAGCTCTTCATAGGGTTTGGTGTTCTGTTTGTATAAAATTTAGTGTGTGGGTGCAGTGAATCACGAAGCAAGAAGCATTTGTAGCAGGTGCCAGCCTGAACAAGTTTCTCCGCTTAGTTTCTGAGTAACAGTCTAGTATAATTATGTTTGTGTAAAACTAGGTACTGTGTGCAGCATTTTAAAAAATAAGCAGCAAGAATAGCGGCTGAAACCTCACCTCCACCCCATCTCAGGCTGCATTTTGCCCTGGAGCTGATATTAGATGTGCACCACCTGCATTCCAGAAGAGACAACAGCAACACGTTTTCATTCTGGGTATTTCAAAGACCCAAGGGGAGGTTTCATTATGTGTCATTCCATTTTATAACCGCATTTCATAATCATAAGCCATAACTCTAATTACAGCCAATTTTCTTCACTGCAACTTTTCTGAAAAAACGAAACCATCCTTCGTATTGCAAATATTGTATATTTAAAACAGTAACATTTCTGTATAATTTCTGTGATAGAATCAGACTAAATGCTACATGAAAAGTCAGTGAATTGGGGTATGGATTGGAAAACAGTAGTGAAAGAATGTTGTGCAGAATTAAATCTTTATTTGATTTCTGTGTGTGGTGGAGTATATTTCTCTTTATTGAAGATATAATTGTTAATCAATTCATAAGAAATTTCCTTAAGTCATGCTATGCATACACTATACTTTTTATTATTTTTATGGAGTATCCTGATCAGAGATTGTCATAGTAAATTTGGGCCCCAATACGGACAATTTTGGTGTGACCCCTCATCTGCCCACCCCCACCCCCACCCCCATCTATAACCTCACTACTTCCTCCATTTACTGACTTCTTAAACTTAAGACTATTTTAGATTAGCTATCAGGAATGTGTGTATTAGTGTGTATTGAAATCAGTATGTTTATTTTAGTTTATGTTTTGTTATAAAACATGCTAAAACATAAGTAAACTACTGGACTCCTGGCTTATCTCCGATCCAACATCTCCTGTAATTCCTGTCCCAGGATCTTCTTAACTTACACAGGTGCACTGTACAGGGTTTGTCTGATGAGCCACTGAGGTCTTGTGTCAGCATGCTGTGTTACCAGATGGGTACACCCTAACTTAGCCAGCAAACATGTTCTCAAAATCTGTACTACTGCCTGGATCTCATGAAGCTGAGTAAGAGATAGCTGCACATTTTCTCCTTGCCCCTGACACATTTATTTTATTTAACTGTATTTTATTTGGTTTTTCTGTTTCCTTCTCTCTCTCTCCCCTTTCCTGTATTCCCCTGATTTGACTCATGCCTTACTCTCCTTCACATCCATGACCAACAGTTGTACATACTGCAACTACTATGTGTTTTTGTATATTATTTTTCCACAAAACATTATGCTATATGATGTTATGATGTTGAACTTATTTTACTGACTGAATTATTATGTCAAGTCTACTTATGACTGTGATCATTTATGTTACATACTGTCCTGAATTCTACTTCTCTGCATGCTTTTTTGCAAATACCTATATTAAATTATCATTTAAGACATATGCACACATACAATTAATAGAAATAAAAACAAACCATATTCATGCATTATACTTTACATATATATATATTTTATTTTTAATACTTATTTATTTTAACATTACATATACTGCTCAGTACTCACCTTTCCTTAAACCTCACTTGTCCTTCTAAACATTGTTCTGCATGTATTGTTCCCACAAATTCCATTTATAGGTTCATAGGTAAGTACTAGGCTTGCTTCCCTTTGGTACGTTTTAAACCTACTCAATTTCCCTTGTTGAGAATCAAACCCTGTACCGCATGTCTTTAACCATTATGCTAACCCCATCCTTAAGGTAAACTATCCCTAATGTTGGATTCAAACCCTGCACTGCTTGTGCTGTTAGGCAGAACATACTTCATTAACATGTTCAGCCATTGAGAAAGTTATTCTGTTTGATTTGTTTCTTCCCATTTCTAAAGACCTCATCTCTAGTTCATTTATCTCATTTAAAATAGTCAGTACGTCAGTTACAGTTAGTTCAGCTTTGGATTTCAATTTTCATGGGTATCGCTGAACATTCTTGGTATTGATTAAACTTTACTGTTTCTTTTGTTGCTTTCCACTATGTTACTGTGTTAATACTTTCAGCAAAGTAAATCATTTTTCTACCCACCTCTGCCTTCCACCACTCACCATATATGCCTCATGTTTCACTTTTCTGGGACCATTTTGCTCCTACCTCTGACTACAAGTGTTTAGTTCCCTGCCATAGTGCTGAATTGATCACATTTTATCAGAAGGTATAAGTTATCAGAAGTTACCTCACATTGTTTTCATACAATCTAAGACTGACTATTCCACTGTTATTTCTTGTAACTTTATTCATTAACAACTGTTCATAAACCCCATATCAGCAAGATAATCAGAAGACAAGAGTAGCGCTCTATCACTCTTCAAAATAAGCCTGGTATTACCATATAATACAGTAAATGGAGCAGTACACAAAACCAAATGGTTAATCTGACCAGTTTTTGGAGTGAAAATCCTGTTAGGCACTCAGCAACAGCAATTGACTATTATAGAAGTGTGAACAGCTAACACTGTGAGCCATATGCGAGGCTTGAAGCTGCAGTTACTAATAATAGAGTATCTAGTAATAACTGGACCTAAAAGTACTGTGGGAGCCAGACAACAGTAGGAAAGTGCCATGCACTTTGCTGTAGTATCTCTTAGGCAAATCTGTGGGCCATGTAAGGCATAATGACCCTGTCATAGTCTATTGCGAAGCCCTACTGGGCCAAATTGGTCCAAATGGCCTAAGACCAGCCAGATTCCAATCATTTGTTTATGTCTAGAGAAGCCACTGGGCAATATATTACTTGTTTACATGCAGTTTGTTGGACAGCAGTTTAGGAGAATGCTTCTAATCAAATGCCAAAGTTATGTGAATTAAGTGATATTTGGTTATGTGCTATTGCTCTGATATTTATAGAAGGCAAAGACTCGAGGGTTAGATGTGGTTTAGCTGGGGTTTAGGACTGAGGTTTAGTTTTCAGCTACCATTAGAGCCATTGAAAAGTTTGGGGTTAGAGTTAAGTTTAGGGTTCGAGCTGGAGCTAAGGTTTTATTTAAGGTTAGGATTGGGAGGTGAGTGTTTGTTGTGCTGTCTATGGATTTGTGTATGGGGTTGTGTTATGCAAGAAATACTGTGGAAAAATATGCATCTGTGCATACTATGCATTTTTGATCAATCTCCGTATAGTTAAAATGTGTTTGAGTTTTGGAATTTGTAGAATTTGTGCTCAGTTTTGTGATCATAGTAAGTTTGTATTCAAGCAGAAGCCGTAAATCACATGCATAAGTATTCTTGTGATAGTATCCGAAAACCCAAGCTTCTTATTTAAATCCCTCTGTGTGTGTGTGTGTGTGTGTGTGTGTGTGTGTGTGTGTGTGTTTGCCTTGTTTGATTGAAATTATAAGTAACTTTGAATTAGATGATCCATGATGCATTTTTGGGAGAAACACAGCAATAAAAAAACAACAAATCAAAAACAGTATAGAGTCAAAGCTGTCTATGGTTTGCCATTTAACAGTGACTTGAATGCAGTGAGCTAGAAAGGAAATGATTGCAGAGAGAGATCATTTAAAATGTTTAAACTAAACCTATCATGCATTAGCAGCTAGCACCTGTGGAAATCCTGATGAATAAAAATCAGATTAGGAACAGCTGGTTCAGAAAGTTTGAGTAAAACATGGTAGCATAACTGTCGAAGTTGGAATTTGTAAGCAAGATACTGGGGCCAGGTTTATGATAGGTTTGCACTGGTACATGATAGCCCTAGTGAGTTTATTTATAGCAAAAAAGATGCCTGATAAAGATAATATCTATGAGTTTGAATATTTGGAAAATACTACTGTTTCCAATTCTGGTCTGACCTGGGCTACAGTTTGGTTTATTATAGTGGTTAAAAAGTTATAGACAAGTGTGTGGCACCTCAGACTTCTTAAGGCATACTAGATGAAAGGTAATTGTCCACGGGGCTTGTGGGTTTATTTATAACTTATGATTCATGAGATAGATGAATGTTTAGCGAAAGAATGTGCCCAGGCACAACAGGTGGCCTCGATGATGTTTGTGACTGTACTCATTGATTTTTATGAAAGACAGGTTTCTAAACTTTTGTTGGAGGTAATGCAATGGGTCAAACAACATGCTGATTATAACAAACATTTTGTAGATTTTTCATCAGTGCTTTTTTATGAACGTGATTTGCAAACTCGCAAATTTAAGAAATTTAAGAGAGACAGTGCAGACTATCTTGGTGGAAAAGTTTTTAAGACTCTATAAGTCAGTAAAATTTAGTATGGAAAAGGATAAACAGTCCCGTGAGTCTAGCTTGAATAAAAAAATAAAAAGTAAAAAATAAAGAGACCATGTTCAATAATAAAACAACCCTCTACAGGGGTGGGGTCATCAGTAGAGGAATCATCATCTGCTATGGAGACTGATGTAGAAATTTGTGGTGAGTTGCCTGCAGCCAAAAAGAAAAACCTTTTGGTACTAGAAGGGCTGGACATAAACATTCCAGGCGAAGGTACCACACTGGATGCATTGAATCGCCTGATGGCACCCAGATAGATGTTTCTTCTATCATACACAATATTTCTTCATCTAATTTGACTGTTGCTGAAAGGGAGGTGCTTCATAAGGGACTTGGGTTTGTTCCAACTTATACGGTGATGGAAAATGTTTTTGTTAATGATGGTTTGTGTTTTTGTACAAAACTATATTTTAAGCTTCTACGGGACATTGATACTTGTAATGCTAAATCCAGCAGTAACAAGTAAAAAGCACTGACATTTGAAACACCTGAAACCCCAAACCATGAAAAATATTGACTACTGAAACTCTTTACTGATCAAGACCCAGGAACAAGTGCTAACATGGGTGCTGCAGAGGGGAAAGCCCATGAGTTTGATATTGTAGATTTCTGTTTTTTCAGATTTTGGTATTTTTATTAATTACTGCTGGATTCAAAATTGTGAGGATTAATATACAAAACCTATATTGTATGCACCAGACAGCATAAGTATGTATATCTATGTCCTGGCAGCCTGGCAATATAAATGCACAGGGTCACTGACTGACTTTTGTTCATATTTCTTCTCACTGCTGATTCTAATGATACACGAAACCTAACATACCTTGCAGGCGCCCAGTATACAGATGCACATACCATTCAGTTCCAAACTAGTATAGGGGAATACCCGTATGGGACATATAACTATTTAGAGGCACATACACACACACACACACACACACACACTTCTGCAAGGCACAGTCAAGAAGAAGAGTGGAATATGGGTTCTGCTCCAACTGTTATGGGACAACCACAGACCTACTAACATCCTCTGTGATATTCCCAGGATCAACATTCAGCAACACCAGAGAATTAAAATTAGGGGAATAAGTTAACAGCAGAGAATGAGAAAGAGGCATTATAACTTTACATCTGAGGAAAACCATATTCTAATGGAGACACTAAGGACCTATGACTAATGCCTCTTAGGTGAAGGGGGCCGTAGACAGTCTGCACACAGGTGTGGAATCAAGTGGTGGCAGACATAAATGCCAAGGGAGAATGGAATCAAAAACTGGCACTTTGCAGGAAGAGAGCAAATGACACGGTGCCCTGTGCTAAGGACTAAATCCCCAAAAATGCTATTGTTTGTAATGTGACTGGTGGAGGTCCTTCCACTGACCAAATCAGGTAAAACGTATCTGAAATTCCTTCATGGGGATGATTTTGAAGGCGATGAGGATGACCTGGGCACAATCCAAGTTGCATGGATACTGTTAGTTTTGTCTCCCCTCCATGTCTGTTTACAAGTTCTACATCAGGGCAGTATCCACATGTGGTAATAGGACAGTGGGACAGTTACCCAGGTTGTGTTAAGAGAGCAGTATTACATATCTCAGTGAATGTTTCTTCAACACATAGAGTAGCAATATAACTGGGCCTTGCATTCACAGACACATCAGATGGTATGAATCATGCACTACAAATTAGTTACATTCATCTGTACGTTTAGATGTACAAGTACATATAATTTCTTCACAGGTCACAGAGCTATCCCGAGAAACTCAAACTGGACAATCACCAAACAGTAACTCATTGACCCTTGGCTTTATGTCAGGCATTCAGTGGCCAAGAGGGTTGCATACACCCTTCCCATCATTATCATGGGTCCCTGGTGTAGGTCAGAGATTAGGCTGAGTAACACTGTAAATGCTCATTTTTTGGCAGCATTAGTTGATGTGACCCAAGTCAACTAGAGCCAGTCTTTGCACTACTGAATGACTTGCCATGGATTTTTTTGATCAAACAGGCCAAACAGATGAAACATGTAAACTTGTTTCTTACCACAGATAACATGTAAATTTGTTTCTTATCATACATAAAACCCTGTAAAAGTGGGAATTATGAATAGCTAACTCTTGAATAACCTGAACTTTGAGCCACACTTAAGAACAGACCTTAATGCGAGGTCTCTCCGACAAGAAACTTGAAATATATGCTTTACTAAAACCTTGTGATTTGTAAGTGAATAGTGTAAAACTGTAATTGTGATACTCTGTGTCCCTGACATTGATAATTAAGATAGATGTTCTTCGTTCCACATTGCTGCAGTCCTAACTATAGGGTAGTCCGCTGTCCAGTCGGCCTGAATACCAGCAGGGTACTAATCGCATGACCCATATCCTCAGTCTTTTTTGCCGCATGGTCCGATGCAGAAGCAGTTTGTGCAGGTTGGCGTTCTGAAATATTCAGTATTTAACGGATGTCAGAAAAAGTGAATAACTGTATTTCTTGTGGGAAACAGATACCTCATAGGGATTACCATACCTTGTGTATACCTTGTTTAGGGCCTGGTTGTTGGATGCGCTCTTGTGCTAGGTTTAACAAACGCACTATTTTAGACTGTGCCAGGTTAGTGTTTGGGAAGCGGATGCCAAAAAGCGCAAGGACAAAACAGCGAAACCTAGGGTGGATGAACCGGCAGTCCCAGATGTCGGTTCTTTAGAAGGCTCAGTGGGCGGAGGGTTTGCCAGGAGTTTCTTTGGAGTCTCAGGCAGAGACTTTACTGTTACAGAGGTAACTGTTCTTGCTTAAAATGGCAGAAGATTTAATTACTATGATTAGAGCTCTATGCCCCTCCTGATAAGTGGAACCTGAGTTTGAGTGTTTGGAACAGTATTCAGAGGAATTTCCACCTTATTCTGATTCTGATGTGGATGATTCCACACCTACAGCTTCTCCTCCTGAGGATTTCTCATTTTCAGAGACTCTGCATTCCATGAGAACACTTTAAATGGGAAGGCCAAGATTATTCTGATTCTTATTTTCCCTTAGCTATACCTCCTGTGTTGAATGTGGTGGAAGATGTTTTGCAGAGGCTTCCTGAACCCGACTCTTTGCCTCCTGCTCCTGTTAAACCTGATAGGTACTATAGAAGCTCATAAGTATTTGTTTAAGAGTCCTAGGGCGGACCCAGAAACTGTTTCTCAGGGACTGATAAAGAGGCAAGGGCTTTGGATAGGTGGGGAAAGAAAGTGTATACTTCTTCCACTCTAGCCATGAGTGTTAAAATATCAAAATTATCTCCTTTCACAATTGAAATCTAAGGTGGATGGAAGGTATTGAGTGTAAAGAGTTGTTGGATTTAGTTCATGTGTCTGAACAAGTGGGTAAGCATTCTTTGCAATGTGGTTTTGATGCTGTACAGGCCTCCTCGAGGGTGGCTGCCACTAGTTCTGTTCTAGGCATGCCTGGTTGAGGATCAGAATTTAGCTGAGCATGTTAAACAGTCTGATGAGTTGTTTGGTTTGGAGGACAAAGCTAAGTCTATGCAAACTGTTAAGGATTTTTGCAGGTGCACCACCGGGTTTAGTAGAAATTGGCCTGCTAAGGGGTGGACATATCTAGAACAGGGAGTTCACCTGCTCAGACTTCTGGTGAGGGCAGGGGTCAGTCCTTTCCAGACCCAATGACCTGCCTTTTCAGCTGGAAGACTGTCTCTTTTCACAGACAATTGGGATTTAATTACAACACTTATCTGGACATTCCCAAGTTCAAGATGTTGATCACTGGATGGTAACTTTAGATCTCAAGGAAGCTTACCTTCATGTGCCTATAAGGCTAAGTTGCAGGAAGTATAGCTGGAAATTCTCATTATCAGTTCTCTGCATTGCCCTTGGTTCTGGCTCAGTGATAGCTTACTTCAGGCTACAAGGAATTCAAATCTATCACAGCATCTGGAATATGTTATAGCAGTGCTAAGATGCCTAGGGTATTCTGTGAACGAAATAAAGTCCAGTCTAGTACCCTCTCAAGACATGTGCTTTCTGGGTGTGAGACTGAATACAGCAGCCCAGATGGCCTTTTTAACCCCGGACAAACAAAAGAGTCTATCACTTTACTTCCATCATGGCAAAGAGATTCCAGCTGGGATTAGGCCTCATTCCACTAAAGGGGTGGCAACTAAGGATATTTTGGAGGCAGCTACTTGGAGTTCAGTGCATACTTTCTCTAAGCATTATCACCTTCCTCTGTCTAGGGCTGGTTTGCCACAGCTATTTTGCAAGGCATGTTGTCAGCTCCTGCTTCTTTATGATTTGCCAGCCTCCTACCTCTGCTTTGGGATTCGCAATGTGGAGCGAAGAACATAGTACAGTTTTGTACCTACCATAAATGTAGCCTCTGTGTTTAGGGGTGGTTGTGTAGGTGAGATTATCTGCTGATATTTTGTATATATTTTTGTATATAATGTACATATTTTTGGTGCAGGTATTTTGGGCCTTGTCTTTAGGGTCTTCTGACATCTGGGGCAAGAAAATACTCTGGTATTCAGGCCGACTGGACAGCGGACTACCCTATAGTTAGGACTGCAGCAATGTGGATCCTCGAACATCTACATTTATGGTAGGTACAAAACTGTACTTTTCTTATTGGTCACCTACAACTGTAGCTATTATTCAGGTCTAGCCACACTCCAGACACCTATCCCCAGTTACTGTAACTGAATAGTTTCAGAGTGTTTCTTTTGGTCATCTACAGCTATTATTCAAATTAAGCTGTACTCCAAGCACCCATTCCCGGTGAAATAGTTTGATGTCTTGAACCAATCTTGGACACATCAGGCCATATATGTGCTGCCCACCTGAATATACACATAAACTGATCTGCTGTAACTTGTCTTAGTCAGATTGTTTGATCTGATGAAGTCCATTTCCTGGAGAAAAGTGCTTAAAATCTTCATTGAAATCCTTCATTATAAGAAAATTTCCAAGGTTTTTTTTTTTTTTTTAAAGTCTTTTTAAATAAGGAGTTCCCATAGAAGTGAGTTTGTATTTTTGTATCATATGGGCAGGACTTTGCAGCTGTTGCCTCAATCCATTTCTGTTTTAGGACTTTTCATGTTGAACTCACCAGCAGAGTGCTCAGGTTGGATTTCTAGAATTGGTTTCCTTAGACATTTGTCTTTTGGAAGCCTATCATTACAGGGTATTGTGTCTGTCACTATTCAGATGTGAGCTGCACACCTCATGCCCTGCATCGTTTGCACATCTGTGAGCAGTAGCAGACACACTGATGCACCAACAGTGAAGCAGGCCACCTGCAGAGGTTAAAAAAATCCCTACAGTCCCAGAAAGGGGACAATTAAGAAAAAAATTATACTTACTTAGGGAAAGCAATTTTAAAAAAATGTGTATATGTGTATATATATATATATATATATATATATATATATATATATATATATATATATATTCACACACACACACACACACACACACACACACACACACACACACACACACACATCTACTTACTTAAGGAGAAGACAAAAAAAAATCCTAAAACTGGAGAGGACCCAAAAACTTTGAATTTTGATAAGTGTAAACTCCCCACGTACAATGAAAAGGCCAAAGAAATTATACAATGTGCTACAGGTGCTTCTGTATGTAACATTTATTTAGTTATTTATTAACTGGAGCACAACACTACTTCACCTGGACCATTTTCAGGCTCATCCCTAGGAAGAATTACATAAATTCAATCAAATTAAGGCTTGTACCACTTTATTCATATGTGCTAACCCCCAACCCTACATATTGGGCCAGATTCCGAAACACCTGTTCTCAGTATGTCTACCCTGATTCCAAAAGACTTGCTGTCAGTGTAAATGACTTACTTCAGTGTAAGACCTATCGATAAAGCAGGTGTCCGCTGGGTGCCAGATTCCAAAATCCCTGTTCTCACCTACACTGACTGCAAGTTTTTTTGAATTGGGCCCATTACCCTACCAGAATCCCTTTCTCCTTAACAGCACCAACACACAAGATGCTCACACACACACACTTTATCTAAATACATGCATACTGTAGGCCAGATGCATTAACACCTACACTAAGTGTACACTATCTGTATTCAAGAACATCCCTACCACATTCTTTGTACTTTGTAGTCACTCAGAAAGATTACACTAAGTGTACACATAGTCTACACTTTGTGGTAACCTTTATGATTCCTCCTTCAGTATTTAAGGCTTCAAGAAAATCAGTAGGAAAACTAAAATTAGGAGGAAGAAGGTGTGAGTTATGCTTGTGTTGTCTGTTCACTAAGAATGGTGTCCACTTAGCGTAGGTGTTAATAAATCCCAGGGTAAATCTATGTCCTTATCTAACACAAAAAACACTTGCCCACATACAAGCCCATCCCTAATGCCAAACAATTTGATATATCTGTAAATGTCAGCTTAAAACACACACACACACACACACACACACACACACACACACACACACACACACACACACACACACACACACACACACACACACACACTCAATTTCATGCAACTGAAACTATGTATATGCCCAAAATGTGTAAAAGCACATTTTGGGCAGTCAAAAACTATGAGTTTGAGCAAAACTCACAGAAGTTAACTTTCTTGACTAAAGCATAGTTGACAAATTAACTGCAACTTTATATATGTGTGTATATATGTATCGTAGGCTTTGTTTTATAGAATTTCTACATTCTTTAGAGCTCAAGTTGGTTTAGCTGTTCTTTTTCAGTTCAAACAGTAACTTGAAGTGCAGTTGTCTGGTATAATCTATTTGGGTTACAGTCTGTTCGCATTTCAGGTCACACACACCACTTTGCAGTCTGAATAGCTTATTCAATTTGTATGCTTTTTTCCTGGCTAACCCTGAGTATGGGTAATTAAAACGTATGTTTGCACTGTGTGTTTACAGCTTCCCTGGTCATTTCTTTTCTTGTTGGCTTGAGTCCACTATACACTAATTAAGCTGTTTTTCCACATATATATATTGTTACTGTAGAGTCCTCCACCATCTTGTGTTAGACAGGCTTATTCACCTGCTCCCCAGGAGATGTTTATTATTTGTTTATCTATCTAAAATCTATCAATCTTTGTTATCCAGATAAATTAACTTGTCTGATGACCCTTTTCAGCCACAAGGTCCTTTTGCTGCAGTCAAGATACTTTAGTCCTTAATTACTTGTATAAAATTGTTATGATATTTCTCTTATATGTTAAAACAATAAACCTGTTTTGAAAAAAAAAAAAAGATACTTTAGTCCAAGACTAGGAAGACCTGGAGTCTGGCCACGTACCATGTGGTATGCAGGTGTTCTACTTTCAAATTACCCTCTTCCTTTGGTGAAGTATTGCAGCATTCCCCAGGGACATTAAAAGGATTTTTGGAATTATACAGTTGAGTACTGAAACTGCACCCCAGACATTTGCATGTTTCTGGAAGGTATACCTGCATCCTGCTGAAAAAAAATCCTGAGGTGACAAATTTAAGTAAAGCACACATTCAGTCAGCAATACCTTATGAAAAATATGCCAGTTTTTTATTTAAATTCTAGTGCATCTCATTACACACAAAAGTAAATTGTCTTTTTAAAAAATTCTATGCCCATGCCATCCTTTCCTGTCCTACTGTTCAGTTGGCAGGTGTTTGAGTACGTCTTATTTTAAGGTTTTGCTCAGAATCTGCAATTTTTTCCCTTTGTCTCTTATTCTCACACTCGTCCAAAGCAGTCAAAGCCTGAAGAATTCCAGTAAAATAAGAGCATACAGCTGCACATTACAAAGCAGGTTTCATTTGCAAAAAAAAAAAAAATCCTCTTACAATAAGCTTCTTGATTATTGATTTAATTTAAATTGTGGTGGCATTTATACAAAAACTTCCTCTTTTTTTCTGGAAGAGCATTTTACTTTTTTATAATTCTGTCCCCTTTTAATCTGAAAATGTTTTGCTAAATTTCTTTCATTTTTTACTGTATGCTTTCTTTTTGCAATCCCATCCCCTGTTGGACTCTCTTTAGGGACAGATTGGTGAGAAAATCTCTTATTTTTTTCTTGGAGATTTGTAGTGCATTGACCAAAAGGCTTTAAAAATGCTATTCCTATGTTTTTTGCATTTTTTTGCTTACTGGATTCTTGCACTTTTTTTTTTTTTGCATTGAATGTGGAGTTGATACCTGTTTCTTAACTTCCTCATGAGTTATTACATATGTAGAACATAAGCCTGTCCTCCAAGGTAAAAGCTTTACTATTTATCAGACGCTTTTCCATAACCATATTACTTTTCTTTCTTCACAGTTGTATGATTATATATGTTATTAATGAGAAATAATTATTCTGTGTTATTGTTTGCTTTTCCTTCCAAAAGTTTCACATTACATTTCCATTCTTGATTTATTAACTTTTATTTCTCACACATAAACTTTACCCTTCACTATAGTCCATTCAACTATTACTCCTTTCTCCTTCCTCTGTATACATTGCTATGGTGTCATATTTCTCCTTTCCCAGAACCTCTTCCTGTTTTTGCTGCACCTGTACGTAGAGGTATTGGTAGCAGTATCAATTCTGTTATTTTACCTTGACTCTTCTTCTCCTCCATTTCATACTTTTTCTTTCCTCTTGTTCATCTTTTCTATGTTTTACTAGTCAGATACACAGAAACTGGTGGCAGTTTGTGTTGGCACACTTCTGTTTCCCCACACTGATTGTTATGTAGTCCTTTGATACTGTCAAGAACTCAATCACTTGTGAGATCTCGGCAGAACTTCATTGGAGACATTAGACCAGTTTCTGGGATCAACCCCCCCCTTGTAACTATTACTTCACATTCCTTGGTCCTAACTTAAGTAACCCCTTTCTCTGACATCTTTTACTCAAATGGCTCAGTTACCAACCACTTCTTCCCCTACCCTTAACCTTTTCTTTATAGGGTTGTGGGTTGATAGGTTCATAGTTTCAGTTGCCAAGTTTATACTCTTCTGAGATTCAAGAAACTTGATCCCTGTAATTCCATGTGGTTGATATTTTCTACAAATCTATTGATCTACCAATCTATTGAACAGAGTCACTGACTTCTTTCAGACCTGTACACAGCTGCTAATACTCTATCTGCCCTTCACTCGGTAAGTTTAGCCATTTGTTATTTCCACATTATTGCTTCCCAGCATATACATATTCCTTTTTTTCATTCGCCAAAAGACTAACTGCAATCTCTGTTCATTTCTCCAAAGATCTCTTAATCAGAAACACTAATTATGTACATTTCTTTGGGTACTTTTGATGTTTGGCAACCTCAAAACAAGTCAAGGGCCTATCTCTCCTTCTAATTACAAACTGATTAAATTCACAGTCCTGTTGTAATTCACTAGTTGCAGGTCTCTGGTTTCGTCTTCTAAAACTATATCAGCAGTAAGTCAGAAGATTTTCATGTGTGGATTCTTTAATATGATCTTGAATTAATAGTCATCTAAGAAACCTGGCTTCCAAAATCTTGCTTTTCACTTTCACTAATGTGATATCTTTCATTTTATTTTATTTGTTTGTTAACTGGGTAGGTGAATTGCCCTTCGCAGACCCCTTTTAGCCACACCCTAGGCCTGAAGTGCAAGCATAAATGCAAGATATATATGCACAATTTGTTTAGTGTATCCAATTGACCAGCTTCTTTTTTGGAGGTGGGAAGCAACAAGAGTACCCAGAGAAAACCCAGGCAGACACAGGGAGAGCACTGAAAAACTCCACACCGTGACTGGAGATCACCCATGCACTGAAACTGTGGATCTGAGATCTTACCACTAAACCACATTGTGCATGGTTTATCCTGGACTTAGAATCTTCACTGGGTGTCTTCTGTTCTTCAGAAATACTCGGTTTTGCAGAATAGTTGTTACCTTCTTTAGCACTGATGGATCTAGTGCTAAATGGCTCATCACCAGTCTAGCACTTCAGAGCTCTAATTGACCTGCCATTGCTTTAATCCATTTTCTTCCATTTCCGGATTTTGAAAAACTTCTTCAGAGCTTAATTCCCCACATTATATATGCAACTAGAATTTTACTCTTAGTGACTTCAGCATCAACTTTTTTAGTCCTTCTATGCCTGACCTGCTTAGCTGCTTGTCTAACCATGGCCTTATTGGTCCTTCTATTTCTGATCTACTTAGTTGCTTGTCTGACCATGGCCTTATTGGTCCTTCTATGCCTGACCTGCTTAGCTGCTCGTCTGACCATGGCCTTATTGGTCCTTCTATGCCTGACCTGCTTAGCTGCTTGTCTGACCATGGCCTTATTGGTCCTTCTATGCCTGACCTGCTTAGCTGCTTGTCTGACCATGACCTTATTGGTCCTTCTATTCCTGACCTGCTTAGTTGCTTGTCTGACCATGGCCTTACTGATCCTTCTATGCCTGACCTGCTTAGTTGCTTATCTGACCATGGCCATATCCAACCACTTCAGGATTATCTCAGAAGTAATGTAATTTATGGCAAGCATTCCATCTTCATCTAGTTATTGCAACAATCCTAACAAAAATATATGATCAATTTACCCTGACTTCATCTGTACGTGACTACAGTCTATTCATATCCTAACCTAACTAACTCCCTGACATTTATCTCTACTCTTACAAATAGATCTGCTGACAAGACATATTACTTTGAATTGTAAGCTGCTAGCACCAACTTGTTCTCAGTCTACCAATCAAATTCCATTAGTTACTAAATCTTCCCACCAGTAGCAGCATTACATCTGGAAGCTAGAAGGTACTGGACTGGGGCTTCACAACATCTTTTCGTAGCATTTGTATAATCAGAGTAATGGGTGATTTCATAAACAACCATCAACCCCCTTTTGTGATATGTGACCACGATAAAGTTCACAAAGATGAAAGGCTTTGTTACACTATAAATATGACCAGGTTTGAGAAGGGAACTTTTTAACTAGACTCTTTGTCACTCCTTGCTAATTGCTGATGCTGTGAAGATTTCAGTATGAACTTTCTGAATTGTATACACAGTATAGCCCTCTTTGTGGACTCCAAGACAAGGTAGATAAATTATTTAATTTATGTATTAATTTATTTCCACTTTGTTTACCAGGATGGTCTGATTTATCTCAAAAGATCCCTTTTCAGTGGAGGTCCAGGGAGGCAAGCTGTATAATAGTAGTTATACAACATAGGTATGAACTGGAAAAAAAATATTATAGGGTACATAAACAAAAAAAAATGTTGAAAAAGTGTAAAAACATAGGTAACAAGATTGGCAAAGATTGTATAATATAATTAAATTACATAGTGACAAAGATAAATGCATTTTGAAAAATAGTATGTTGAGATCAAAAGTAGGTTATGTATGAAAATGATACATTATAGCTCATTTGTCATGATCTAGTGAGTGAAATTTTGCTTTAGGTTAGCACGAGGGTTTGAAAAGCACGAGTAAAAGATTTCATATAAAATGTTTACATGCTCAATTAAATTAAAGAATTAAAATTCAGGTTAAGAATATTATATTCCTCAAAGACCACCTCTAGTTTAAATGTTATCTAACAAAAACCTGTTACTGATCTCAAGTTTAAATGTTACCTAACAGAAACCTGTTACTGATCTCAAGGAACATAGGGAAGCAAGGTATACAGCAAAGTTGCCACCAGGAACAGCAGTATGTGAATTTATCTAATCCTAGGAAATTCAGGAACAGTGATGATAAACCACTACAGGCAGGGCCTAAGTTCATGACTTTTCTGTTCCATAATCTAAATTACGAGGATTCTGAATGACTTTGGTCCTCACATTCTTGAGTTTACCAAATAGATTGTAATAGATGTAAACCTTTCTTCCTGCTAGATCATGACCCATAGAGAAGGTCCAGTGTGATATCCAGTCTAGTGTATGAACTTCTTAAAGTAATACCTGGATCAGTATCAGCAGACTGCACTCCCCTGAAGTTCCTAAAGTCCTAAACATGTGCTACTGCATACTTAATAATAATAATAATACAGACCAATTGATGGTCTTGTTTCGGTGCACAAAACAGAAATTCAATTCACAGATGTTCAACTTTTTTAAAGTGCAAATTCAAAAGTGCTGACTAGAAGTTGTTAGATACATGTTCCAACACTATGGTCTCTTGGACGATTGCACTTGCTCAGAGGCATAATGACTTTAGAGTTAGCCACATGTAAGTAGAGGAGTGTAGGGGGTGCAGTCCCCTCCCCATGATGCATTTATGTGTGTGCAAAAATGCAGTTGTTTACCAGGAAAGTCTGACTGGGTTGGTGATCCCTTTTAACCAGATGCCTCTGGAGAAAAGCTCCAAAAAGTAACAGTCATTATACAGTATATAACTGAACAATGATATGCAAATATAGGTTCAAAGATTCAAAGTAGACTTTATTGCCATTTAGGACCACACACGTGTAGTCTAAATTAAATTCCATGCATCAGCTCCTTCTTGAGATTACATACAGAAAGTAAAACACCACATACAAGTGAGAGAATGACATAACTAATATGTACAATCCTACTCCCAGTACCCGTACAAAAGAGCAGAAAAAAATAATTTCAATACTTAAATATAGGATAAGTATACCCTCCCCTAAGTTATAATAACTGCCCCATTTAAATAAAAGACATATTACATATTGCACCTTGCCTAAGTTGTCTGTCTAATATTGCGCTTGATACTATAATATAAATAAATATTGCACTTACTTGGAATTTGTGAGGTATAAGTTGTACAACAGATGATAAATGTGAAAAAAAAGAAAGAAAGAACTGACTTAGTTAATGTCCAGTTCTCTGGGACTTGGCTCCCTATTGGTCCTTTTTGATCAGTCAAAAAGTAGTTCCTTATACTATTCTGGCATGTCCAAAAGTCAGTTTTGGGTTTACTCTCCAGTCCAGCTGGTGAATCTGGGAATCTTGAGGCAATGTTACAACTGCATTATGTACACAGACCACTCTCTCCTCCTCCCAACAAGCTCAAATATATGTGAGAGATGCAACTATATAGCCAAACTGGAGGCTGAGCTCTCTCAACCCAGTACTGACGCAGTCAGTCAGGAGGAGAAGGTAACCACACACACCACAAATCCAGTCTCACATAGACCTATCGCAACAGCAAACCAAACACATAAACACACAAAAACATACTCGGAGGCTCTAAATAAAAATCTGCCCAAGCAGCAGAGATCTCCAAAGCAGACATCCAAGCAACCGCTACCCCACAACAATGCCCACGTATCACATAGTTCACAAAGTCAGAGTGCCACACAGTCACAGCCCTTAAGGCTAAACAACACACCTAATACACTTGTAATAGGTGACTCTATTATCAGACACACTGAAGTCCCACTCACCAGGCTGAACAAGGAGAGGGTCACTGTAAGCTGCCTGTCGGGTGCCAGGATCCGCCACATAACACAAGCACTCAAGTCACTCCAAAGCAAGTACAAATATGACTCCGTCATTGTCCATGCTGGTGTGAATGACCTGAGACGTACCTCCCTGGACTACATGAAAAGAGACATAGAGGAGCTCTCTGATCATGTAGCCCAGGCCAGTATGACCCTGACCTTGAGTAGCATCTTACCCTCACCAAGAATGATGCCACAGTATAAAGACAAAATGATCAATTTTAACAATTGGTTAAAGTATTGGTGTCATTCAAAGGGGATCCAGTGTCTGTCAGCCTGGGATGACATGCTCGACAAGCCATGTTACTTTGCTAGGGACGGCTTGCACCTGTCACCCCTGGGCTTTCGAATACTGGCTAAGGCTCTTGCCACCCCCATAGTGCCTTTTTTAGGCAAGGCTCAAAAGACAAACCCACCTCCATAGACAACATAAGGAAAAAGAAACTAAGGGTAATGCTGCTCAACGCCAGAAGTCTAAACCTCAAGATGCACACACTCGAGGCTCTCTTCAGTATGGAGAATATCGATATCTGTGCAGTAACAGAAACCTAGTTCAAGGCTCTCGAGAATACCCCAGCACTACCAGGTTATACCTCATACTATGCTTTTCGGCCCCAAAACTCAGACTGAACCACAAAAGGAGGGGGAGTATCCATATTCATCAAAGATACCGACACCTCCAGGTTAGTGGCACTGCACGAAGCATCGGAGACCATCCATGTGCAACTAACAGTGGGCAAAACTGCCTTTCAGTTTGTAGCCTGCTACAGACCACCCTCCCAAATTCAGGAACCCCACTCAGATTTCCTGAGAACCAAGACTCACTCCTCCAAAGGCAGGAGACCTGTCCGGTGGACCCCAGCCATAAATAAGCTATACAACAGAAGGAGGAAGCTACTACATGATAGAGCAAAATCCCAAAAAGGGAAGGCATCTCTGATCAGTACTAGCAAGAAACTGTGATCCCTCATAAAAACATCTAAGGCCAGCTTCGAAAGAAAAATTGCACAAGACGCTAAAGATAATCACAATGCCTTCTTTAGTTATGTCATGAACCTGGGTGGCAACTCCCAGATATGCTCTGAGTTAGTGCAAAATGACAAAAAATACACTGAACCCACAGACATTGCCAGCATCCTGGCAGACAGGTTCAGTGCAACCCTCCCCCTTCCCCCCCCAAAAGAGCAAATGTCTATCCCAACAGAGTGTAGCCTCCCTGACATCACAGATGCACAGGTGAGAGCTGTCATCTCCAAAGCAAAAAAACACAGCATCAGTGGGACCGGACGGTGTCCCAGGCTGCGTCTTACACGAGCTCCAAGAAGAACTGAACCCTCACATAAAGTCACTGTTCAATCTCAGCCTTACTACAAGATATGTACCCAAGGAATGGCATACAGCAACAGTGGTCCCACTCCACAAAGGTGGTGCCACAACGGACCCTGGAAACTATTGCCCTATAAGCCTGACTAGCCTGGTCTGCAAAGCTATGGAGCATATCATCATGGAACTCATAAACAAAGACATTGGGAACCTTCAAACACTGGATCCTACCCAATTCAGCTTTGTTAAGGGCAGATCTTGCCTCTTGAACCTGGTTGACTTCTTTGAAACAGTCACCAAAGCCATAGATGAAGGGAAGGTAGTCCACACAGCCTACCTGGACCTTGCAAAAGCCTTCGACACAATACCCCACTCAGGCATCATAAATAAGCTCATCAGCTTAAATATCAACCCCTATGTCACAAGATGGGTTGCAGACTGGCTCAGGGATAGAACCCACATGGTCAGAATTGCAGGTGCCATGTCAGACTCTAAACCAGTTACAAGTAGCGTCCTACAAGGCTCAGTCCTGGGATCTCTCTTGTTCGGTATATATTTCTCTGAGGTACAGGCTAACACGGGAGGACTATGGCTGACCAAGTTCGCAGATGACTGTAAATTGGGTGCCATAATCGACTCACCGACTGACACAAGCATCCTCCAAAAGGGTCTCACTGAGATGGATAACTGGTGCCAGAGCCATGGCCTAAAGCTAAATGCCAAAAAGTGCATAGTCATCCCCTTTGGGAAAAACAAAGTGCCCACAAATTACCACATAGGTGGTAATCCATTAAGTATGGAAGAAGTAATTAGGGATTTGAGAACCCAAGTAGATAGCAATCTCTGCTTTGACTATCACATTGCCAAAGTGGTTAGAAAGACCTTCTATATAGCCCACCTTATCATGAAAGAGTTCACATCTAGATCAAGAGAGGTCATTGTGCCCCTCTACTCATCACTCATCAGGCCCATAATTGAATACAATGCCCCATTTGGGATGTACCTTACCTGACACCTGCAGCAACTGGAAAGACCCCAAAAGTACCCCACCAAGAGGATCAAGGGACTCAAACAGATGCCCTACGCAGTTAGGCTAAAGAAACTCCAGCTCTACTCGGTTGCTTACCACCTACTCAGAGGCGACCTGTGCCTGACGTATAAAGCCATGTCCAACCCAGAATTAATGGACATGCTCCACCTCAGGAAATCCAAATCCCTTAGAGCTACAGCCTTCAGGGACTTAAACCTCAGCACAGAAATGAATAGGACATGCTGGAGGGACAGATTCATATTCCAGAGGCTCCCTTCACTCTGGAACAAAATCCCAGTCCAGGTTAGGCAGAGCCCCTCACTGACCCTCTTCAAGAGAAATCTTGACGAGTGGATGGGAGATTACCCCTGGGATCTCTTCTGTGTCCCTGCTTGACAGAGGTACAGTAAACAAACCTTAAAAGGGCTACCTTCTGTGACCTACTATACAGAGGCACAGTCAACTAATCTAAAAGGGTGGCGAAAGCAAAACACACTCTGACTAGGCTTATAAGTGCCCTAGGGCAGATAGCCTAGTATCAACCTATGAACCTATGCCTGAGTTCAGAAGTCTGATCACTATTGGGAAGAAACTTTTGTTGAATCTGGTAGTCCTGCAGTGGATGCTGCAATATCTTCTACCCAGTTCCAGATGCTTAAATAATCTGTGTGCTGGATGTGTGGTGTCTTGTATTATTTTGGTGGCCCTCCTGATGCTCCTTGCAGAGTAAAGTTGTAGTGATGGAAGACTGGTACCCGTTACTTTCTCTGCAATCCTCACCACTCTCTGTAGTGCCTTCTTTTCGATGCTCTCAATCGCACCTCTGTAGAAGGTGGAGAGGATATGAGGCAGCAGCTTAGCTTTCTTCAGCCTTCTCAAAAAATGGAGGCATTGGTGTGCTTTCTTGACCAACTGGCCGGTGTTACTCAGAAACTGAGAGATCCTCTGATATGTGTACACCATGAATTTCATACACTTAACCCTCTCCACACTCTCACCATTGATCCTGAGCACTGGGTGGTTTGTTTTCTTTTTCCTGAAGTCAATGATGATCTTTTTTGTCTTGCTTACATTCAGGTCAAGGTTGTTCTCCTCACACCAGCTGATCAGAGATGCCAGCTTCTCTCTGTATGCTCTTTCATCCTCCTTTGTGATGAGCCCCACAACTTTTATCATCAGCAAACATGATGATATGGTTGATGACATACAGTATACAGCTGACCACATATGTACAAATCACATACATAGTACAAGTAGAGCATTGTATAATGCTTGCTCGTAATGTAAGGAACATAATGGAATATTGTGTAATACAAGATGATATTATAGTAGTAGTCAGAGGAGATGTAGCAACAGGTAATATGATATATACTTATTCAAATGATGGTTGAGAATTTTTGCTTTCTGGAATTTATTTATTTAACATTTGTTTACTGGGAATGTCCGACTTAGAACCAACCAATTTTCAGTGGAGAGCCGGGGTTAAAGGCTCCAGATACATGTCTTTGTAATGTGGGAGGAAACAGCAGCACCCAGTGGAAACCCACATGAACACAGGGAGGACATGCAGACCACACACAGAAGGCACCCCAGCCGAGAATTGAATGGGAGAACTTCTTGTTGTGAAGTGACAATGCAAACTGCTGCACTACTGTGCCATCCAGAACTGGCACTGGAATTAGAATTGTTACAGTGAGTTTCCACTTTCCATGCAATAGATAAACATCAGTTTTATGTTTGCACTTAATACTTGTTGAAGAATTGTGAGTCTAAGTAATGCTATGCAGCCTTTGTTCCATCCATCTGGAAAATGGAACTTCTTGTACCCATGCATAAAGGTGGTGCCTCACTGTAATTATAGACCGATTGCTTTGTTTTCCCCTTTATCAAATAATAATGGAAAATATTTATATTCATAATTCCTACAACTAAATAATTATAAACTAATTTCTGATACTACTGGCTTTAGTCTACCACGTGGAATAGATACAGACTTAATTAATGTCACTCATGTCATGCATGCCCATCTAACAGTAATAAACTTGCTAGGTCATTTTTCTGACCTATCAGAGGCTTTTAATGTGGGTGATCATAAGATACTACTACGTATTCTGTTTATCTATAAGTCTGTTACTCAGTGCCACCAGATGGGTTGTTATGTACTAAGAAAACAGGTATTAGTAAGGTGAACAAGTACAATTCCATCCCATAATGTTTGCAGTATTGAAAGGGGCTTCCTGTATTTAATGTTAAGACCTTTCTTAACTTAACCAGAGACAATGCATGTCACCATGGAATTGTGAAACTAGCCTTCCTTCTTCTTCTTCTTTCAGCTTTTCCCAGTTAGGGGTCGCCACAGCGGATCACCTGTCCGCTCATGATTGGCAGCGGAGTTTTACAGTGTCGAGTTGCCAGCCCAGCGCCCAACCTTCCACAGAAGGCACACACACATGCATGCACTCACACCTAGGGTCAATTTAGAGTGTCCAATCCACCTGCAGCATGTCTTTGGGATGTGGGAGGAAACTGGAGCACCCGGAGGAAACCCACACGACCACAGGGAGGACATGCAGACTCCACACAGAAGGCACCCCAGCCAGGAATCGAACTGGAGAACCTCTTGCTGTGAGGTGGCAACGCTAACCGCTGCACCACTGTGGCCATATTTATTTGCAGATAACACTAAGTCATAACTCAGCTTGAAGTCTTTACAGTCATAGCTTTCAAGCTGGTCACACAAAGATATTTTTTAGATATTTAATTTTTAAGAAGCACGTTCTGCCATATGAGAAAGTAGTTCTTACATTGTAGTGTAACTGTGACAGTATATGTCAAGGATGTTTGGTTAATTATTACCTAATTTTCCTAGCACTGTAGAGGAAACCCGCTCAGTGGGGAATCCAAATGTAGTGCTTTTCCCCTAGTTAAGTATTATGAGTCCATGTAGGCTTAATGTGATGCTGTTATTGAAGCAGCAGCCATTGTTAGGTACTGCTGTAGGATGCATTAGTATCTGTTGGGCATCTGAGAGGGATAAATATCCTCTGCATTAGTTATAAAGAATGGCAGAATAATTGGCTAATGCAATGTACCTGGTCCACTTCTAGGCATTACAAATGCAGGGTTTTCCTTACTTCGCAAGTTTGATTCTCCCTAAGTTATTTAGAAAAACTCCTTCTTTCCAGCTTGTAGTTATTGTGAGACTGGACTGGCATGGGTATATAAAGTAATCTACATGTGGTTTTCCCCTGTGATAGCTGGAATTGCGATTAACTGAACCAGCACACCTGGAAAGGTGAATATGTAGTAGGAGGAGCACCAGCTGCATGAAGCAGAGCCCCTGGACAGGTCATGGACACATAATTCACCAGTCGTGTAACCTGGAAAGCACAGAAGCTTGTCTGAGACATGGATAAATGATGGCGTGCACTTCAGACAGGTGTGCCAGGTATTCCAAACAATAAAAGCATGCAGCAACAAGTGTAGATGTGCCAGGAATGGGTTTATGGAGACAAAGGAGCTACTAGAATGCTCCTGTGATATCACCAGGGAGCTGATAGAGGTGCCAACACCTGGAAACATTTGAAGTCTACACATAACAATAAAAATCCAGTGAGAAATACTGAGACTGGTAATGACTGGATACTAACTTTATGCAGAAAAAGTTTGAATGCCTAGCATTACTGGTGTTATGTGTATAAGAAATGTTCTGCATCTAAGGGATGTGCCATCATTTTCCTATATCTGATGGAGACACGCTTTCATGACAGAAGCACAGCATCATATTTCAGACATCAGAGAGGTAGAGGTGGCCAAGTTTATGTTTGCCTAAAGAAGATATCCTCTGCAGTGAAGGTTCAGCATTGCTATTTCTATGCTGAGACACCAGCATAAGCACTGAGCTCCTGCAGTCCAATAGGTCACAGCACTGACCTGTACAATGTGAGAGGAGGAGGCAGCAATGTTGCAGGAAACCCTCATTCCCAGCTTAGTGTTTCAGTATTGCTGAAGATCTTGCCTTAAGGTTTAGATCTTTCATAATGTGCCATATTCTCAAGTACGATATTCCAAATAGCACACAACACCTGACAACTGGTACCAACCTTAAATATCTGGAAACTACCACTTGTTGGATAACTGATGCACTCTTCCAGATGATGTCATGTATATGCCAACAGGTTTACACTATGCATTGTTTGCTGGCAAAATGAACACAAGGTGCACCTTTCCAGTGTATTTGTTGATTGCACAAAAATATCAACTGTTGAATGATACCCTCTGCTTTCAACTCCTGTCCCCTGATGAGAAACTAGATACATCAATTTGTTTGCACTGCATTTTTATGGATATCGAGAGCACTATTATGAATTCCATGCAGATATAGTCAATATTTCTAGGATATATGGATGCCTACTCTGTCTGAGACAAAGCATTTTAAAGATGTTGCAGCAGTGTGGACTGTGGCTTAAATATGCACTGAAGTTAGAATATTAGCTGGAAGTCAAAGATCTAATGGCCTCACATTCCGCTTCCTCTGCTGATATCTGAGGTACTTATGTTGGCATTAGTCCCTTTCTTTGAACGATTTGCAAACCTGCATCCTGGTGAGGCCAAAAAAAGTATGGGACCTATCAAAGAAGAGACATCTCCTGACCATGATGCACAGATCTGTGTTGTATACACATTGTGACCACTCTTGAGCTGCCAGGGAGCCAAGTCATGGAGAAAACTGCTATGTGGGACAATAGTGTAACTGCCAGAGCTAATCTTGGTCATCTGCAAGGAACATGTGGATGTTCTATGAGAGTCTGTCCTGAAGGGTAACCCCCCCCCCTTCTTTATGATGGGATCAGTGCCATTTCCAGCATGAAACCATCTAGGTGATTGTGAACTCCAGGATGAAATACATAATGGTGGATTACCTCTGTGCATTCACCTTTAATCTTACAGTGTGGATGCTGCTGGGGCAGTGTGCATAGCATGGCCCTGTAAGAAAATAGTGTTGGATGACTTCTGCAGCGTTTCCTGGAAAATTCTATGGATGCAGCTACTGAGCACAGTTGGCTGTGTTTTTTTTTTTTTTTGTTGGACTCATATGTGTGAAGAGTTGGCAGGGTGGACAGGAGCTGATTTCAGTGATTGGCATTCCTGGGTGTGAACATTACACCTTCACTTGCTGTGTGCACTGGGGTGGGTGTTTGTGGGCCCGAATCTCTGTTTTATAACCTATTCAAACTGTATTAAGAAAATTGGCACATTATATTACTGTAAAATAAAATATTTATGTGGCTTTTCAATGTAATAGTCCCCTTGTATCCCCCTATGGTGTTACTTCTTATTGCGATATGCATTCTGCATTCAATCTTTCTGTGTAATTTATTTATTTATTTGTCTTTGTTTACCAGAAAAGTGTGTCTGGGAACTGAAATATCCATTTTCATGAGTGGACTGGGGAGAAAAGCTCCAAAACAAGGACAGAAATTTATTTTTGACATTTCAAAAGAAAAATTATCAACAAACATTATTTACAAAGTATTTCAAAGCAAATGGTCAACAAGCATTATTTACAAATCATATCAGATTTAGGAGCTACATGTTTTGGGATTCAATTAATGCCTACATTGAGTGTACACTGTTCTGAGTAAACAGGCAACGCAAGCATAATTCACACCTTCTTCCTCCTAATTTTAGTTTTCCCACTTATTTTCTTGCAGCCTTAAATATCAGGGGGGATTCATAAAGGCTACTACTGTGTAGACTACATGTAAACTTAGTGTTATCTTTCTGAGTGACTAAAAAATACAAAAAATGTGGTAAGGATGTTCTTAAATACAGATTGTGTACACTTAGTATAAGTAAATCTGGCCCAGTAGAGTCAAAAATACTATATCAATATGCTTGTACAGCACTGCGGTGGTGGTGCTGCGGTAGCATTGTCGCCTCACAATAAGATGTTGTCCTGTTCGATTCTCAGCTAGAGCGTCTTCTGTGTGGAGACATGCGTGAATGGGTGTACCTTCGTTGAAGGTTGTGCGTCAGGGCCGGCAACTCAGCACGTAAAAATCTGCTGCCAATCATTAGCGGACCGGAGTTCCGCTGTGGCGACCCCTAACCGGGAAAAGCCGAAAGACACAACAACAACAACAACAATATGCTTGTACAGCATCCATAGTGGACAGAATTAGAACTTCATACTTAAAACTGTAGATGTGGTTATAGATTTGTCTGTGATGCATTTTAAATATCACCATGGGTGATTGTTTTTTTTCCTGTAAATTCTTCATACTGGTCATGTGACCTTACTATAGCTCTGATTTCTTCTCTGTCTCTTGGTCTTCTGTCTGTGGTTGAAGCTGTTTTGTTTCATTCGGTTCTGTCATTGTCCTGCTAAGCACATTCAGTTGTGGTGCATGCTTTTATCTGAAAGCTGTTTGTTGAAGAAAAAAAAATCACTTAAAACCACCAATTTCTGCATGCCCCATTTTGGGGAAAACTTCACCTCCCTTCCTATGTGTGTGTGTGTGTGTGTGTGTGTGTGTATATATATATATATATATATATATATATATATATATATATATATATATATATATATGATTGTCTCATGAAATATCGAACTGACAAAAGAGTGAATCACAAAGCAGCAATCATTTTAGAGCGAATTTAAAGTGATCAAGAAATGCACAAACTCAAAGTAATGTTTTTGCAGGAGGTGGGGGCAGGCCCCTGTGCACCCCCCCACACCCCCAGTAATCATATATACCTACTCTGAGATCGCACAACAGTGGGGTAAGAGCAAATTCTCTTACCCTGCTGCATCACAATCACATACAAAAAGCTGCAGGCAAAACTACCATTTAAAAGAACGTTCGTTCTTAGGAGTGTACGCTTTTTTCTCATCACTCAAAAGCATTCATTCATATGACTTTTCACTCTTCTTGATGACAACCATATATATAAACTCTAGGTTACACAGCAGTGGGGAAAAATGCAACCTAAAAGATCAGCAAAACTTTTTGGGTATTATACCCCAACTAAAAGAAATTTGATTTAAAGCTACTCGTTAGTTTCAGACAAACCCTTTGAAATTGTGCAGGTGATGATTAGGGAGTGATGATGAAGCATATGGAAAGTATTACAGAAAGTACAAGTTTGTAGGTGAAGATGAGTAACGCCAAGGAATGAGAGATGCAGACCAAATCAAAAGGGTGTGATATTAACACGAGTATTCATTTAACAATTTAAAAGAGGCAATACATTTGCTGAAATAGATTAGATGTGATCTGTGGAAAGTGATTGGACTGCTGGATGGTTATGTGAGACATTTGTAAATGACCAGAGTTGAGGATACTGAGTACTTACGTTATCAAGTCACCACGATGCCTGTTAACATAGAAGTAGGTGAGATTTGTAAAAAGACATTTAAAATCAATGGACGAGTAGAATATGTCTTGCTACAATTAGTTGTAATGGAAGATAAAGCATAAAGAAATAAATGTGACTGACAGGAATACTAGAATAAAGAAGAGACTTGCTGGAATATGTTTGTGAAAGAAAAATAAACAAATACAAGCCAAGTAGCCGATGCACAAATTTTATTAACACATGGGGTCTGTAGAGATCCTCAGCAAATGCCTTCTCACAGTTATGTAACAAAAGCTGACACTCATATTATTTAAAATACCACCAGTCATAAACAATATGTGACTATTTCATTTAAATACACAGAAATGATTATTTTCATTTAACCCATTATATTAACATTGCTCAATTTAAATCTACATTTAGACCCAGTAGAGATACAGTAGTTCCATATTTTCAAATTTACATGGCTTCTTTATTTAATAAAAACCCAGCCATGTTCTTTCCATCATAATTATGGACAGTAAACAGAACAATGTATTCACCCCTTTGTCCTGCCAACATAAAGTTAATGTATCTTTAGTACTGCACTACTTACAGGTAGCACACTTCTTACTTCTCTCAGATGCTCTTGAATCCTTTTTTAAATATTTTTATTGCTGTTATATACACAGGAACAAACACACTAACAAGATAAAACAAAACTATTAACACAAGTGTCTAATCAGTTCTTATTATTATAATCATCACTAAAATGCATTAAACAGCCAAACAGTGTACAATGATCATACAGATCATTTCTCTATTAATACATTAAATGTTATCCAGTATTTTTATTCTGTGGTACCCCTCAAAGGGTTTTTGCTGTTATTTTATATCATTAATAGGATCATAGAATCACATGAATTATAAGGCATGCAAGTCAACAGACCCAGCACTATAACTAGGGTAGGCTGAAGTGTGTGGCTACCCCATACATTACCCACTGGAGGTATGATTGGAAGTGCTGAAGAGTTGGTGATTAGGTGTGAGAGAAGTGCCAGCATTTATTTTATCAACCTAGATTGATATCATGACTGCTAGCTGATGAAATTAATGCATTTAGTAACTAGTAATATAACTATAGCACAAAGCTTGTATAAGCCCATTGATGCAGTTCAGAAGGTTGGACAACCTTTTCTAATTTTTTGGTCTTCAACTTTTCAAATCTGGAAGACATTTTACTGGTCTTTGACACTGGAAGACCTTTCTTCTCCTCTTATTTTTGGGGGGATACCAGTCTGTACACTGCCCAGGGTGCCAAATGACTTAGCCATAGCTCTTGGGAAACCATTTGCACCTTGCTTGTACCCACTCTTATGATGTTTCTCCAGCTTCTAGAAGGCAAAGCAGATCAAACCAGGAATACATTTGTGGATACCAGTAATCAAGGTTCATTTTGAATAATATCAGGGTGTTACTATGTTTTATATGAATGACAATTTGTTCTGGAGAGTGGGTAAATGTTGGGCTCATAAATAGGTTCATAGGTGCATACTAGGGTAATGACCACTAGGGCCCTTATAAGTCTAGCCATGCAACAGAAATATGTCCCACAAATCTGATTTATATAGGGGTATTTTAATGACTGCCTCTGTTCATCAGCGACATAGGTGCCAGACCAAGGGTGAATTTCAGATTTCCTATCCATTGGTTAGTATATCTGATCCTCCAATATGTGGAGATGCAAAAGATCAAGAAAGGCTTGGTCCTCCATGGCACTGGAAGCAAGACATATATATATATATATATATATATATATATATATATATATATATATATATATATATAATCAAGTAGAAGTCTTAAAGAGACCAAGTATAGGGATAGGACTTCAAGTCTGTTTTGGTAACCAAGGAGCTTTTCTGATAACATTTCTGATTTACTTTGATAGCTTTGGATTACAAGCTACTGTTTTCATCCCACTTTCTTTTTCTGGAGATCTGTCAGTTCCAGGAACTTTTGTTTCATTTTCTCTATATTTGGTTCTGTAGTAACACTTGACTATTAATACAAATGGATGTAGTGTGTCTCTAAGAATTGTGGATTATTTTAATAGTGTGAGTAGACTTTATGACTTGTAAAACAATGTTTTTTATGTTGATCCATGCAAGCAAATTAGTCATATCCATGTATTGAAATGTTATTTAATATTGACCTTTGAAAACTGTTTTCAGCACAAGACTCTAAAAATGGAGACATTTTATGAAAGTAGTTACAATTATGGGAAGGAGTTTGAGCTTAATTAACATTAGGACAGAGTTACAAATGGCTTGGGTGACTACAAAAAGATTAATACCTCAGTTGGTGTATTTAGGAGTAAAGTCTAATGTATTTTACAGAAGTTGTGAATATGAAAGAAGCTCTGGTAAGGTGGAGAAATGATGCAGAGTTTGGGTTATTCAGAGATTTCTTATGGGTGATGGAAGCTCTGGCTTGCTTTGTTAAGGTAATACTGCTAAGAAGATTGTTAAAATTAGGTTTTGAATGATGAATGGATGGGCTAATTTGAAATGGATTGTAGCAGATGCCTGTCATGCTATATTAGATTCAAAATCATACAGAAGAAAGATTACATTAGATGTGAAAATTGATTACTAATGTACAGTGCTCAATCTGACAAATTCTTTTCCCTGTTAGTCATTCTGATAGGTGGACCTGGCTATTTGTGGGACAGATGCAGGGGATTAACATGGATTGACAAGCGGTTTGGAGGTAAGGGACTCATGATGTATATGTTTGTAGTAAACTGGACATTCTTACTTCTGTAAGCAATATTACATTGTATTCCTTGAGATGGGGGAAACTGGAGTACAGTGTGATCTTAAAAGTCATTATTTTGATTGAGGTAGATGGTTGTGGGGAATGAATCCAAGCACACTAAACTGTGATAAGATGTCTACAATATGATCAGGAATATTAAAGGGGTGTGTGGGTGATTAAAGGTTATTTCTATTTTTTTTCTTTTAACTATGCAGTCAGTATTTTCTACATATATTATTTGGTATTAAAATGAATGAACAACATTTAAAAATAAAATTTCATCTCTGTTAATTTGCAAAGATGTAAAATAGATGTCCTTTGTAATGGCATGTTATTGTTACAGCATTGAAAGAAGGTTGTATAAAATGCAGTTGTACCATATATGTTTTTCTGTTGTTTATAATTCATAAGGATTGCAAGAATTTTGTTATGGATCTAAAGAGGATGAGATTATTTTCTGATTTGTTTACAGAAAAGGGATTCTGATATGATGATCTAAATGTAAGTTGTGTTGCTTAAAAGATCAATAAAGAAGACCTTTCAAAAATTATATTCAGTTGTCCTGACATTAGGAGCTGAAGCCAGAATGAACAGGACTCAGGCTTAATGGTTGTGCCACTTTTTGCTGGATAGCATGCAAAGCTGTTTGTTGGAGTAGTTTGTATTTAATTCCCATCTTCCTTATACATCCTTGAAGGCCCTCTGCCAAAACACATCAGAAATACTCTAGAAGGAACTTCATAGTGGTAGGGGATTTTAATCTGTACTGGTTCGGCCCAAGCATGAGGTTGGTAAGTAGAATTATTGCATTACTTAGTATTTTTGTTAGATCCCATTATAGCAATAACAAACAGAATATTTAGATGTACCACATTATTTTACATATAAGTTACACTCATCTACACTCACTGATTGACAATTGTTCTGTCACTCTTACTGGAGGTTTAAAATCCCATAGGTGAATCAGTTTATGTCACTGGGACATCAGTCTTGTCTCTCTTGAAGAAAATGGCTGTTGTTACCAATCTGAGGGGTACTAAGTGGGACCTTTTTTAATGAAAATGATGCTGAGACTGCTTAAAATCTTCCTAAGTATCTTTATAGTAGCAATAAAAAACTATATACTACTGTGTAGGAAAACTATATAAACGGTCCGGTCCACATCCGAATAACTTTATTAAAAAACAAACCAAGAACTATTTAAAATAATGTATTTAGCGCTTTCATCTCTACAAAGGAGACTTCCTCAGAATACAATTCCTGACATTGCCTCTACCCTATTTAAATGAATGTAATACTTGACATCATTAATTGTTACACCAATCAGCTTCCATTGCCATGAATTAGTCATTAACATTTTGGAAAAACAGATTCAAAAGCTCTTTATGAGCAATCACTGTGTATTATATAAGTAAAATTAAAAAACACACATTGTATCAAGATCCTAAATACGTTATTTTAAATAGTTCTTGGTTTGTTTTTTAATAAAGTTATTTGGATGTGCACCAGACCGTTTATATAGTTTTCTTACACAGTAATATCTTTATAGTAGAACAAGAAAGTTTATTTTCTTAGAAAAAAAAGTCACAGCTGAATGAAAGGTATGCCATAGAGAAAATGAAATGAAACTCAGGATCATACATGGAATTATGATTTTTATCAACTAGCATGTTTTGGGAAGTTGGAGGAAGCCAGAGCACCGAAAGAAAACATACAGTCCCTAGACAGGCAATGACTAGAGGTTAGACCCAAACCCCAGAAACTGGATCTGTGTGCACAACAGGGTTTATAGGATCAGGACCATGAAGACCAGATATCAGAAACTAAAGTAGGACCTCCATGTAGGTCTTTCTACATTACTCTGGAAGGCTATTAAAGACCTCATAGGGGACGCTGAAAAGAAGGTTGATCCAGTTACTACTTGTATAAATACTAAGTCTTCCTCTGTCAGTTTGCTAATTGTTAAAAACACATATCACCACGATAGATGAACACATTAATAACTTAAGCAGTCATATTATCACTCCCTCATCTGTTAACTGGCTAATCTGCCATGTTCTGAGCCTAACTTCTGCTCCAAAGCTATGTTGGTTAGAAATGAGTACAGACTTTTGTGGAAGATTCAGAAGGATTAAGATATTTGCAGGTCTTCGCTTTCCCTTCATAAAGCTAGCATCAATCACCATTGTAAAATTTTAACCAATGTATAATAATATTTTCCTTATCACATGACTTTTGCCACCCACTGTAAACCATGCTGTGATTATGCCTTTCCCTAAGGCATCAACCCTGTTTTTTTACAAGATTTATGCTGATTTTAATCTCAGGCTAATAGTTAAGATTCATGAGAGGATAGTATTAAGTATGGGCTGCTGTTTCAGACATAGGATGGTTTAAGGACAGGGTGTAACATGCAAACAACCATTAATAGCACTTAATAGTGTCACTAATGACATTTATGGAAAGATGGGAAAATGGCTTCTTTCCAGTAGAATTTTTATGGACCTGCAAGGACTTTTGCCATAGCTGATCAGTCTTAAAGAGCTCAAAAATGACTGGATGTGTTAGGACTGGTTAATTGAGTTTTGAAGTTACTTTACAGATAAAATCACAGGTATGGAATAGCACATCTTACTCAGAATTAGATCTTCATAGGTTCATAGGTGTGTACTAGGCTAATGGCCCTGAAGCCTTTACAAGCCTGGCCCATAGAAGTGTCCTGGCATTGTGCTGCCCAACGTTAGTTCGGAGTGCCTCTATGAAGTAGAGCCACTGGAGTGATCCCCAGGGTGCACTTTCTAATTTCCATCCCCTCATCAAGATTTCTCTTGAAGAGGGCCAGTGAGGTCCTCTGCTTGACATGTATGGGAAGTCTATTCCAGAACATGGGCAGTCTCTGGGTTATGATCCTGTCACTCCAGCATGTTCAGTTGATTGTGATAATGAGGTTGAGGTCTCTGGAGCGTTTGGTGCGGAGGGATTGGGATTTCTTTAGATGTAGCATTTCTAACAGAGCTGGTTCAGACATGGCTTTGTAAGTCAAGCAGAGATCGCCTCTTAGTAGACAATATGAGATGGAGAATAGCTGGAGTTTTTTGAGTCTGCCTGTGTAGGACATGTGTTTAAGGCCTAGGATCCTCTTCATGAGGTACTTTTGTGGCCTTTCCAGCTGTTGCATGTGTCTAGTGAGGTACATGCCAAATGGTGCATTATACTCTATGACTGGCCTAATGAGGGAAGAGTAGAGGGAGACGGTGACCATTTTCTTCCTGGTCCTGGATGCAAAACCTTTGGTAATGAGATGTGCCACATAGAAGGACTTTCTGACCACAGTGGTAATGTGGTGGTCGAATGAGAGGTTGCTGTCAACCTGTGTCACCACATCTTTTATTTCAGTGTTCAGTGGGCTCCCATCAATGTAGTAATTAGTGGGAACTGAGTTTTACCAAAGGGGATGACAATGCATTTTTTGGCATTAAGCTTAAAGCCATTGTTTTGACACCAGTCATTGATCTCAGTGAGGCCTTTCTGTAGGATGTCTACATCACTTGGCTCCCACCTTGCAGTTGTGTGCGAACTTGGTCAGCCAGAGTCCCTCCGTGTTGGCCTGGACTTCTAAGAAGTAGATGCCAAACAGGAGAAGACCCAGGACCAGTCCCTGTGGGACTCCACTTGTGACTGGTCATCAGTCTGACTTGGAGTCCACTACTTTTACACTGTGGGTTCTATTTGTGAGCCAATTTGCAACCCACCTAGTGATATAGGGGTTGATGCCTAGTTTGGAGAGTTTACCAATAATTCCTGAGTGGGGAATGGTACCAAAGGCCTTGGCCAGATCGAGGAAGGCTGTATGAACTGCCTTGCCTTCATCCACAGCTCTGGTGACTGACTCACAGTAGTCAACCAGGTTGAGCAGGCATGATCTACCTTTCACAAAACCATATTGAGTGGGATCTAGAGTCTGCAGATTCCCTATATCATTGTTAATTAGGTCCATGATGATGCTCTCCATAGCCTTACATATCAGACTCGTCAGGCTAATGGGGCAGTAATCCCCATGGTCTGTATTCACTCTCCCTTTATGGAGAGGGATGACTGTAGCAGTGCACCATTCGGTAGGGACAAAGTCTGTGGTGAGGCTATGATTGAACAGGGCACACAGATGTGGTGCCAGTTCACTTTGTAGTTCATGTAGAACACATCCAGAGATATTGTCAGGTCCCTGTATTCTTGGCCTTGGACAATGCAGCTTTAACCTGTGCTGCAGTAATGCTGGGTGCCTGGCATTCCTCTGGTATTGTGATTGGTCCTTTAGGGGGGAGAGAGAGGTAAAGTTGGCACTAAATCTGTCTGCCAGTATGTTGGCAATATCTGTTGGCTCAGTATAGGTGGTACCATTGTGCAGTAACTCAGAGCAAACCTGGGTATTGCCATGGAGATTCTTGATATAACTATAGAAGGATTTGTGGTTGTTTTTAGTGTCTGCCACAATTCTGCCTTCATAGCTGGCTTTAGAGGTTTTGATGAGGGGATCTCAACTTTTTGTTGAGGCTAATAAGGGTGTTTTTCCAGTCTTGGGACTTCACCTTTTTCTGCAACAGTTTCTTCCTTTTATTGTAGAGTTTATTAATGGCAGGGGACCACCAGATTGGTTTCCTTTTTTTTGGAGGAGAGTGTCTCAGTTCTGTCAGGTTATGGCTAGTTCCATGCATTTATGTACGTGTTCGTACAATGCATTGTTGTATGATTTGGCAGTCATGCATCTATTTTCCATTGACAAGGGTGCCATGAAGTTAGCCACCTCTGTTTTTAGGAGCCCAAAGTCATATTTGGAGAAGTTTTACATGGTGGTTACCTTTACAGGGGGTGTGGGTGAGATGTGGATTTCCATGGTGATTAGTTTGTGTTCAGATCTAACCAGGGAGAAAATGACTGTTGGTGTAGAGCAATGGTTGCCCATGTTAGTAATAACCAGGTCAAGGATATTGCTTCCTCTAGTGGGGATAAGAAACTCAGGATCATACTTTGAATCATGATTTTTATCAACTAGCATGTTTTGGGAAGTTGGAGGAAGCCAGAGCACCCAAAAAGAACATTCCCTAGACAGACGGTGACTGGAGGTTAGACCCATAGGTTTGTAGTACCACAGAAGTCTGTCCTGGGGTACATATTATTTTCTCTGTTTGCAAATAACGTTTCACTGTACATTCCAAAGCTTCAAGCTATAGTATTTGTAAATGATTTAATTCTATTCAAAACAGCTGAAACAACTGCTACAGTGCAGAAAGAGATATGGTATGAAGTGCAGAAGTTAAAATGAAGAAGATCTGTGACCCATTGCATAATCCTGTTACTCAGATACTCTTACACGTTTCACTTGCCTTCACATCTGTCTCTGAAGCTCTTCAACAAAAGTAAGCTGATAAAGTTTTGAAGCGCATACAACTAACCTATGTATTGGCAAGCTTCCTCACATGAGACAAAAATTTGAGCCAATCTGCTAGTACCAGAAATGGAAAATACCCTACTATTTGTAACCCTGCCTCATCCTACAATAGTAACTTACGGCAAACCATGGTTTACATACTGTATCAGTTTCTCTCACTGTTTTAGATACAGAACACCACTGCCTTTCACTGCAGAAATACAGTTGGCTTCTAAGAACTACCACAGCCCCTCTGTTGATGTCCTACTTGTGGCCGCAGTGGTGCAGCAGTTAGCTAGGCTCTCTGGTTCTGTCGATTCTTGGCTGGGGGGCCTTCTGTGCGTGGGTTTCCTCCAGGTGCTCCAGTTTCCTCCTATATTCCAAAGACATGCAGTAGGTGGATTGGACACTCTAAATTGGCCCTAGTTGCAAGTGTGTGTGTGTGTATCTGTGTGTCTGTGTGTGTGGGTGAGCATTACAGATGAACTACTGTGCCATGGGTAGCCAGCTGGATGATTGTCACTACTGAAATAACACCCCAACCCCATGTGCAAAATGGGAAAAAGGGGTTGAGGATGGATGGATGGATAAAAACTTCTACTGGAATACTGTACCCACCTTGGCACATAAATTAAAAACTGCTTCACATTTCTACCCCTTGAGATTACAGGATCAAGCTGTGTTAACTATAAAGAGAATTGTTTTTGGTCTTTATATAATTGTGCCTGCTAATGAGAATCATTTGCTGACATACATTAAAATGAGCAGACTTTATTGAAATTTAAGTGTAACCTTCTGGATCAGTACAGAATAATGGTCACCTGACTTTGTGTTGAATGATTCTTATATACTATACGTTTATGGATATTTGGCTATGTTACTCAATTTCTAGTCCCAGAGGTTCCGTTAAGAATTTCACCCTCAAGATGATAACTCGGCATTTTAACTCATGTTGTATTATTTGTCTTTTAAGAATTATATATTACATGATCCTAATTCACTTCCTGTCAAATGTTATATCTATACCTATCTATCTATCTATCTATCTATCTATCTATCTATCTATCTATCTATCTATACTTATTCTGCATATATCAGAGAAAGTGAAGTGTCTAGACCATCACTGAATATGGGTCCCAGGCCAGTCAATTTACCCAGTTAACAAATAAACAAAGACAAGTTTACTTGACTTACATCTACAAAATGTCTTCATGTACTAGAATGCAGATTGCTGCAGTGTTAGAGTGGGTCTTGTTTTACTGCAGAAGGCAGCATCTTTTTTTCTTGTGGCAATTTATACTACAAACACGCAAAAAAATAGCATTTTGTTTCAGGAAGCTGTTTCTTCAGCAATCATAACTTCTTATTTTTCAGTTAACATTGCCTCCTAGTTGGTCTGGTAGTGGAGAGGGTTAAGGCTATGAGCTGTTAATGAACTTTATCCTGTAGTCTAGGGGGTTGATGACTTCAGCCTGCTGTGTGTTTTTAAGCAAGACATGTAGGTTATGCTAATGGATCACCCTTGAAAGGATTATTGTGTCTATTTATTTATTAATTTTAACAAATTAATAAAATAAAGAAAAATAAACAAAACAACATAACGTTATTGGTTACTGATAGAAAAAATAATGATTTCTAGGAACAAGCATACTCATTTGGATGTGTATTATGTTATCTTATCAGGCAGTAAAAGGCATACCTCTCGACCTCTTAAATTAAAAAATCTGGAAAAAGTCAAACATAATGGGGGAACAAAAATAGGGGCAGATTTTAAATATTGCTGTTTTAAACTTAGAAAGTTGCAAGAATAACAGGGTTTTGTCTTAGCATGCCTTTTCTGAAGGATGGGAACTCTGAAACTCAAATGTCTGTCATTATTTAGTGGCTTTAATCCCTAGCGACTTGCCAGAGAGCTACAAATTTTGTGAAGAAAAGATTGAAAATATAAGGTAACAATCTGGACAGTTAAGAGGTATGGAAAAGGAGAAAGGACAACTCCTCTAGTAACATTTAAGAAATTTTATTTTAGTACTTGAGTAAGATGAACCTGTGCTAGCAAGGATGTGTAGGTTAACAACAGGTTGCATGAGTGAGCCTTTAAATTTTGGGCAAAAAAACAAGTACTGCCATTACAGAGCAATCTGTCCTGCCTTTCTCAACTGTAGGGCAGAGGCTTGCAGGCTAGAGCAGTAATGTCACAATAACTGAAAGGCTCTGAAAATGAAATTTATAAGTGAAATCACAAAACAGTGGGTTTTCTAAGCAAGATATTGAAAACTGAAACTGACAACACTCTAAAAGCATTTTTGCAGGGGTTTCACCTAATACATCCTCGATGTGGGTAGAACAACACCCTTCCACATGCCTGCTATATACCATATACTAACAATGCGATCATTGTCCCTCAGAGAATGTTGAATTCTGTGAGATATCGCAGCCTTGATCCTATTATACATAGTTGATTAATCAGAGTTTGTGATTCCACTTTGGACTGTCCGTTGCTTCCCTGTTAAATTTCTGCATGGCACTTCTTCTTTTAAAGATTATAGTTGTTGAATACCCATGTGCACTATACAAATAAACAAACAGATACTAAAATACCGGCATTAGCTAGATTGTTTGATGTTAGAGTCTGACTAAAGCATTCAAAGAAACATTTTTCAGTTCCTTGAATCTCAGTTTTGGCAGCCTGAGAATATGATATTTATCTAAATGATATTGTTGACTTATATGGTAAAAAAAGAGAGGTGCAACCCATAAATATCATTCCAGGAATGCTGAAGCAACTTTTTTAGTTCTTTAAGCTCTCTTATAGGAATTTTTTTTTCTCAAAACTGGTTTATTGTTTTAACATATAAGAGAAATATCATAACAATTTTATACAAGTAATTAAAAATAGGTATTATTATAATATTCAACAAAACAACTAAAGTATTTACAAAGACATCCACTACAATCAGATCAATTAATTAAACTAAAATACCGTGCTATTGAAATTAGATTTTTTTTAACAAATTTTGTAAATTATCCCATACAATATAATATGATGTTTTTCTAGTTGTTCTCATTCTAATTGTGCTTATTTCCATATGGCACATTATATTCATAACATTTTTAAATTCATTGAACGAAGGAGGTGTATCTGAAATCCAATTTCTAGTTATTATTTTCCTGGCCACTGCTAGGATAGACCATAACAAGGGAAGCTTAATCTTTTAACACATTGAGGTACAGGTGTGTTGAATAATATAAGAGACTTAGAAATAATGAAATTATCTGTAAAAGAGCCTGCAAAAATTCATTAATTGACTTCCAGTATTCTTTCAACTTCATACAGTCATAAAACATATGAGCCCAGTCAGCATTAATTTCTACATTACATCTCTTACATAGATTATCTTTATTATTTATTTTATTCATCATCAAAGGTGTATAAAAAGATCTATGTAAAAATTTCCATGTATAAAGTCTCCAGACAATGGAAGATGTAGTTCTATAAGCAGATTCCAATATATATTGTTTATCTTGTTGAGTTGGTGGGTCCCCATTAATAGAGGTGAAATAATTCCAGTATGAATCTACACTGTAAAAAGTTTCTTGTCTGATAATTTTATGTATATATGAAAGTTTACCTTTATCAGAAACTTTATGCTGTAAATTTAATATCAAGTAATCAATCAGTTTTGGAATAGATTCTTTAACTGTTATAGACATTAGATCTATTCTATCAATGAGATGTTGTCTAAAGATCTGAACCTCTAACCAGCAAGTTTCTCGTAGATCAAATTCTTGTTTTAAGAAATCTAGATTTTTAACTTTATTATCAGATATCAGCTGATACCAGTACTTTAGATCATTATCTATAGCTAAATGAGCTCCTTCAGAAGTAGATGACATAAGCATACCCTGAGTATACATTATAGGAGATACAATAAAATTCCATTCCCTATACTTAGGGTGCATGAATATAAAGTTACGATAACTAATAATAATATTTAATGGGTAACAAACCATATGTTTAGGTGTAATAGGTGAAGTACAAAATTCCTTTAGCAACCACAACATGGAGTTATTTACAATCATATTTTTATGTGTTAAGGAGATTTTCATGAAGTGCATACTAATTAGCTCCCAATAATCTTTCCATTTTGCGATATATGACTGATCTATTAATAAAGTAATAACTTTTATAATAGAAGAGATAATATATAAATTAAAGTCTGGAAAAGAAATACCCCTTGAGACCAGCTATTAGTATGTTTCTTTAATGCAATCCTAGGTCTATTAGGTGCCCATAAGAAATTTAACATTAGTGTATTCAGTTTCTTGATAATTATTTTGTAGGTGAAAGTATTATTGATTGTATTAAGTATAAAATCTTGGGGAATATTATCATTTTAATAATTGTAAGTCTCTCCTCCATAGTAAAAACATATTATTCCAGGTATTAAAAAGATTTTGTATATTAAGAAAACAGGTATTATAGTTATTATATATAATAGATTTAATATCTTTAGATAGTATTATACCTAAATAAGTTATCTGACCTGAATTGGGTACATATTTAGTAAAATCACTAATGAGAATATTTTTTCGTGTATATATAGGTAGTATTTTAGTTTTTCTTCATTGAATATTAAACCAGAAATACTTTTAAAATTCATCATTTTATCAAATAAAGACTGCATAGAAGAATTAGATCCTGCTGATGTAATGAGAACATCATCTGCAAAAAGTTGAATTTTTGATGTTGTATTTTCGTCTATTTCAAAACCCTCTATGTCAGTACTGTTTCTAATCAAATTAGCCCAAGGCTCCATTACTAAAGTGAATAATAGTGGATAAAGTGGACATCCTTGCTTTGTACCTTTAAGAATGGGTATTTTTTGTGAAACATATGTTCCTACCTTAATATAAGCCAGCATTCCTTTGTATAAATGCTCAATTAAATTTACAAATGCATCAGAGAAGTTTGTGCATTTCAGTAAGGTAAACAGATAGTCCCAACTTACTGAATCAAATGCTGAACCTATATCAAGACTAATAAGTGTTAAATCTTTCTTTTTCCTATTTGCAAAATCAATTAATGTTAAAGTTCTTCTTATATTATCAAACGTATTTCTATTTACAATGAAGCCTGTCTGATCTATATCTATAATGCCGGGGATGATTGTCTTCAATCTAGCAGCAAAAATACTCATAAACATTTTATAATCAACATTAAGTAATGAGATGGGTCGATATGAAGAACATCTAGTTGGATCTTTATTAGGTTTTAAAATTGGTGAAATAAATGTATATTGCCAAGATGGGGGGGTTATTAACTCAGTTTGGGCCAAAATAAAAACCTTATGTATTAATGAATGTGTAGTTTTAGAAAGGATTTTATATATCTCTGGTATAATACCATCATTACCCGGTGCTTTGTTTGATTTAAGCTTATTTATTTGTGTAATAACTTCTGTATATGAAATACTCTTGTCCAATAGTTTAATCTGTTGTTTATTAAGCTTTTTATTCATGTTTGTGGTTATAAACTCCTTTATTTTATCTTTAGGTTCCATGTTAATGTTGTTATGGTTAATCTTGTGAAAGTGATTTCTAAATTCATCCAGTATTTCTGGTATACTAGAAACATTCTTCTTTTTCCTTAGAGAAAAGATTTCTTTGATATGGTTTTGTTTATTCAATCTTTTTGTTTTATTTTTAAGTCTATGTAAGTATTTGGGGCTTATTGAATAAGACAAAACTTGTATTTCTCTAAAGTTATTTTAACTTTATGAGTTAAAATTTCTTTGTATTTCTCATTTAGTTTGTTTATTTCTTCAATAACTTTCTTGTCCATAATATTTTCTTTATTATTATGTTTATAAGAGTCTAATTTACTTTGAATATCTAACAATTCCTTATCCCAAGATTTCCTTTTGTTATTATACCATCTGATACTTTGTCCATATATATATGATTTTAAGGCATCCCAAACATAGACAATGGAGACTTCAGGAGTATTATTTATGTCTAGAAAATGTTGTACTTCTGAAAGTATATATTCTTTATAGTCTTTTAGCTGAGTTAAGTATGCTGGTATCCTTTTGATCTGAACATTATGAGTATTTTTATCATGAATTCAAAAACAATTGAGTTATGATCAGATATAGGACATGAAATGATTTTGGAATTAATTAAATCTGTTACCATCTGGTTAGAAATAAAGACCCTATCTATTTTTGAATAAGTTTTGTATCTGTTAGAAAAAAGGTGTATGGTAATGATTTTGAATCTATCTGATTATTAATATCATTCAAATGATAAGAATTAGCAAAATCATTTAAATGTTTTGCATTAGATGTAATTCTTCTTTTCCTTATAGTGGTAGTATCACTTTCATGTAGTATACAATTAAAATCACCAGCTAAAATAATATCCCCTATAGAGAATGATATGATCTTATCAATATGATGTTTCACTGTATTAATACCAATTCCAGGTATCCAATATACATTAATTAAAGTGTAAGTCTTCCCATTAATTTGTATTGTAACCATACAAAACATTCCTTTGTCATCCTGAAAAGACTTAATGGTTTTAGGAATGGGCATACTTTTATTCTATAAAATAGCCACTCCTCTTTTTTTCTGAGTGTGCTCTGAACTAACCAATACTGTATACTTATTAGTGGCTAGTTTATCAATATCTTTTTTCAAGAGATGGGTTTCTTGCAGGAAGACTAGATTGGCCTTGTGTAAATTAATGTATCTTATTAGGCTTGCCCTTTTACACGGATTATTCAATCCATTAATGTTTAAAGAAATTCCTTTTAAAGATGTCATTTGGCATTTTTAAAACTCAAGAATCTTATGATCGAAATAACAAATAACAAGATAAATAATGTTACATCTCCTCTTTTAGGTGTACCTTTAAATATAGCTGTATTTATTAAATCTCTTATGGGATTTTGTATAGGATTCAATTTTGTTTGTAGTGACAATGAGTATACAAAATATATTGTGGATGTCAAAACTATATACATATAACAATGAACAAGTGAAAATAATGTAAGGATTAAACCTTGCATCCAGCCTGGAGTTGAAAACTCCAACTTAGAGTAGTATTTACTACTCAAGTTAACCCCCTACCCTAAGCAGCAGTACCTCAGCTACCACCTTATCAATTTAATACTAGTTATATTTAACTGAGGTTAACAGTTTTCAATTCAATTATCTATCAAGACAAAACTACACATTTGGTAAAACAGCATCATATAAACTAAAATAAACTTTTTTTTTTTTAAGAAACTGTTCATACTACTATATAGATCTATGTAATGTATAACACTTGTATTCAAATAGCATTCAAATAATCTTGATGTTAGAAATCAAGAGGAGAGAAAATTAGGTTCTAACATTCATTTAAATAAAAAACTTTGGCTAATATGATTCAGACATTACATATATTAAGATGCATCTATTTTCTGTCATGTGAATACTATTAACAGCTTCCAAAAAAAAATCTTGAATTGTTTGTATATGAGCATTTACTTAAACTCATTATTATCAATAGAGTAAAATATTGTATTCATAAAAATTATTATAAATCATATTGCATAGTTATGCAAATTCTCAGAAACACTTGCATTATTAAAAAAAGCCATCACACACATACACACAGACACACACACACATACATACACACACACATACACATACACACACACACACACACACACACACACACACACACACACACATATATATATATATATATATATATCTGATCTCACTGAGTTATGTCCTTGTTGAGCACTATCCTACTTGCTGTCCCTAGAATAAATCTGTCTGCTTTATAGAAAATAATGCACAGCAAACACATTTTAGTAACCAGATTTTACAATCATGCTAACCTACTGCTTTAAAATATATCACATGACATTTCTTCCAGAATAGAATTATAAAATTGTTTATGCTTGTCAATCAGATGAATTAAATGAATTATAATAAAGTATATGTTTGGAACAGAAGTTTTTAACACAGATTATTATGCTGCTGTTAAGTAGATTTTCAAAAACATTTAAATAAATGTTTCATTTTCTATGCCTTCTAAAATAAGACATTTACTTACTACAAGAAACTACATCATTTAAACTCATTATATAACTGACATTTTATGAATAGAGTATTTTTCCTGAATCTGTGGTGTGTCAGTATGATAACTAGGTCAGAGGTTATACTAACTGCTTTCAGTTTCTCTGTGAGAATTCTGTGAGTTGAAGCTTTTGAAGTAGTTCATGGACACTGTGCATGAGACAGCCCACATCCCAGATTGTCTCCCTTAACATTTTGGCGGGAAACTTATTAAAACTTGTGGCAAACATTCATTTTGTCAATAGAGTAAAATATTGTATTCATAGAAATTATTATAAATCATATTGGATAGTTATGCAGATTCTCAGAAACACTTGCATTATTATATAAACAAAGCCATCACACTCACACACACACATACACACACACACACACACACACACACACACACACACACACACACACACACACACACACACACACATATATATATATATATCTGATCTCACTGAGTTGTGTCTTTGTTGAGCACTATCCTACTTGCTGTCCCTAGAATAAATCTGTCTGCTTTATACAAAATAATGCACAGCAAACACATTTTAGTAACCAGATTTTACAATCATGCTAACCTACTGCTTTAAAATATATCACATGACATTTCTTCCAGAATAGAGTTATAAGATTAGTTATGCTTGTCAATCAGATGAATTAAATGAGTTATAGTAAAGTATATGTTTGGAACACAAATTTTTAACACAGATTATTATGCTGCTGTTAAGTAGATTTTCAAAAACATTTAAATAAATGTTTCATTTTCTATGCCTTCTAAAATAAGACATTTACTTACTACATGAAACTACATCATTTAGACTCATTATAACTGGCATATTTTATGAATAGAGTATTTTTCCTGAATCTGTGTTGTGTCAGTGTGATAACTATGTCAAAGGTTATACTAACTGCTTTCAGTTTCTCTGTGAGAATTCTGTGAGTTGAAGCTTTTGAAGTAGTTCATGGACACTGTGCATGAGACAGCCCACATCTCAGATTGTCTCTCTTAACATTTTGGCGGGAAACTTATTAAAAACTAGTGACAAACATTCATTTAGTAGTGTAAATGCATGTAAACATGACAAAACCTTCACAATGTATTCCACAGACCATTACAGCCTCTTACTTCTTTTCAGAAAGAGAAACAAATTGAATCACAGCTTGCCATTAAATCTTCAGATATTTTGACTGGTTATGAAACAAAACATTATAACTGACATATTTTATGAATAGAGTATTTTCCTGAATCTGTGGTGTGTCAGTGTGATAACTATGTCAAAGGTTATACTAACTGCTTTCAGTTTCTCTGTGAGAATTCTGTGAGCTGAAGCTTCTGAAGTAACTCATGAACACTGTGCATGAGACAGCCCACATCTCAGATTGTCTCTCTCTTAACATTTTGGCGGGAAACTTACTAAAAACTAGTGACAAACATTCATTTAGCAGTGTAAATGCATCTAAACATGACAAAACCTTCACAATGTATTCCACAGATCATTACAGCCTCTATATAAGTGAAATTAAGCCCAAAATTACAAACAAGCAATAAAACTCAACATTCTTCTCCCAACTCAATTTACATACAAATCCTATTATTCACTGCGCCCACACAATCAAAAGCATTTCTATATATTAATAAAGAAAAGAAAAAGAGAGTAGAAAATAAAAGGGAGTGAGGCAGAAATAAAAAAATGTAAGAGAAAGCTGTAAGAAGTATATACAATGGAATGTTACTTACTGTTTATATTAATAGAATTAAAAATAAAACATATTATTTACTCTTATTTAGTTCTGATTATTATTAGTTAAAGCATAACAGATTATTTACAAACAGGCATAAGCAGTATAATCAAGAAAGTATAATTAGAAATAGCATTTGAAGAACTTATAAAAACTTTTACAAGGAATAAATATGTTATTATTCTATTAATGATATTTTCATTACTGTTCTCTCCCTGCCCTCCCCCACCCTTTTCCCACTACATAATCTAAATAGAATGTCATTGTTTAAACAAAGAAAATAATAAAAGGAGAAGGAAAAAAAGGGTAAAGATAAAAAATGTATCAAATTACTAACCTTACTTCTTTTCAGAAAGAGAAACAAATTGAATCACAGCTTGCCATTAAATCTTCAGGTATTTTGACTGGTTATGAAACAAAACATTTCTTTGCACATAGAGAATAACTTTGATTAAATCTTTTCCAAAATATTTGTGGCTTTCTGGAAATGCAGGAACTATATTCAAAAAGATTAATAATGAACTAAAATGATGAGAGAGAAAAAAACATATAACAAATCATTTGTTTTTAGTCTCTTCTTCTTCTCTGAAGTCTTCCACGAAGCTTCAGTTGCCAATCTCTTTAATGAAGAACTAGCCCATTCCATTTCTTCTATTTTATCCAAAATCCTTTTTTCTTTGACAAACAGTAAAGCAGAGTCTAAATCATCGAAAACCTTAGGACCATCAGGAAGGAAGATTTTAAGCTTGGCAGGAAACAGAAGGTATGTTTTAAACTGTGCTTTTTAAGCTCCCTTATTAGTGGCAGAAAAACTTTTCTTTTAACTATTACCATGGAAGAATAGTCATTGTCAAAACGCACAGTTGTCTCATTAATCTTAACAGGAGCTTTAGCCCAAGCAGATTTAAGAACCATCTCTTTATCAAAAGATGATAGAAATCTAACTATAACTGATCTAGGATATTTTTGTTAGAGTTAGTATTAGCTATAGATCTATGTGCTCTTACGATACCAAAAGAGAATGCTTCTGGTAAGTCTAAAGTTTTAGGGAGCCAAGTTGTTAAAAAAGAAGTAATATTGTTACCTTCAATATTTTCTGGCAGTCCAAAAATCCTAATGTTATTGCACCTAGATCTATTTTCCAGGTCATCCAGCTTTGTTTGTAAATGTGTATTTTGTTTCAGCAGAAACTCAATGTTGATTTCTTCTTCTTGGATTCTATTTTCCATGTCATTCACAGCTTCTTCTATGCCTGTTATCTGGTTCTTCTGTTGTTGCAGGTCTGTATGTAACAGGTCTATTTGTTTTGTAGTTTTTTCTATGAAGGTGTCTATTTTAGTATCCATTTTATCCATTTTATCAGTAAGTTGCTGGATTATAATTATCAGAGACTGAAGTTCTTTCCTGATGCTGGAGTCTTGAGAATTTGTCTTACTGGAACTCATTTCAGACTGATAAACTGACAGGAAAATTTCCACAGTGATTTCTGACAGGAATATTGTTAAGATTTCCTTTCTTTTTTAGATATAGTTCAAGAACTATATAAAACAAACGTATTTAGAAAGAAAATTACTTCAAAAATTAATTTTTTAAGTAATTAATTCCTGTCAGTGTAATGAAATTGGTGGAGCTGAAGAAATCTGCTGCTATCCTGTGTTCATCCTTGGCCACACCCCCCCTCTTATAGGAATTTTTGAGGCCTATAAATTACAGCCCCTAGTCTATCCTCACACTACCAACTGCTGATTGTGCATCTGTTTATGTTTGTAACTTGGATACAGCACTGAACCACATGGACCTTTTTCTGACTCGGCCTATTGGCATTACTTGGTTAAGTGACTTGCTCAGAATCACACAGAAGGCAAATTAAAGCTATTTGAATCAAACCCTGCACTACAGGAAGAAAAATTAGTTTTATTGTGATATTACTATTTTTTTTTACCTGGCATTAATAGGGCTGGTGATCTATACTATACTGCATTTCTCTCAACTTCTTAGCTCAGGATTCACAGACAAAGCCAAAAGAATAATGCGAGACAATGGCCCAGAATTTGGGATGTTTTTTAAATGTTGCTCTTATGTGCTTAGAAAGTTGCTACAATAAAATATTTTGTATTAGCATGTATTTTTCTGAAGGACATGAAGTCTGAAACTCAAATGCTTGTCATTATGTAGTGACTGTAATCCTCAGTGATTTGCCATAAGAATATAAATTTTACAAGAAGCAGACAAAAAATAGGAGGATAGGAGGCAAAATCAGGAACATCCTACAAAGTCAGGGATAGTTGCGGGATATACTATAGTGGCCAATAGAGCCATTAATACCGTCATCATCTTAATCTTCATTTGTTCCTTGTCTGTCAGTAATGTGTTTCTCATCATATTGTTGTCTGTCCTTTTCACATTATTTCATATTACCACTTTAGAGAGCTGGGTGTAGGGGTAAGTGCCCGTAGGTTTTAATATAATATTCCAGATTCTAATACAATAACCAATCAAATACATTAAGTTAAGATATAATCCCCCTTAAGACTGTGAAACCAAGTCTTAGCTGTAAATGTTCTTTCCTAAAGCAGTTACACGGTGTATTTCTGCAAGCCTTCCTGTTTTTATTGTTGATCAGCGTTCTTTGGAATTAAGAAAGCAAGAAGTAGATGAACATTAGAATCTAACAGTTACGTTAGTATCAGCTTTTTGACTCTGGTTTCATTCTTGCATTTTACAGCTGAACATTCTACTAATCTGTGCAAGCTAATTTGCCACCCTGTATTTTGTGGTTTACAGTGAACACAGACGTATGTGCATAATGGATTTTCTAACTCATAAAATAAAAATGCATGTATAATCTCTGAGTATCTGTAAGAAGTGTTAGCAGATAAGGATGGTGAAATGCATTGCACCACTAGACAAAGACTCATCTACAGATTTAATTACAGATAATTACAGTCTCGCTGTCTTAACCAGCTATTTAGCATGAGAAGCAATTTGCAGCACGATTAAAACTGTAGACAGCACAAGCAGGAAGCTAATTTGCTTCTTTAATGATGGGTCCAGCAACATGTATTTTTTAATCATGTTGGTCAATTTTTTGCAGACTAGAATACTTCCATTTGAAATTGTCTACTTTTACCACTTATTACCAGAATACTTGGATTTGTTTTTAGGAACATAGCAATATAAGGTAGTCATTACTGTTACACTGAGATGGTGATAATTCATGTGGGTTTATTTTACTGCACTGTTTTTTTTACTCCATATGGAAGGATGGATATAATAACACTTATGCAAAACTTGTCTGTATTACCTTGTTTTATAACTATATTAAGGATAAATAATGAAGCTCATAGATCACTACCATCTTAAACTTTTTACATACACAAAGCACACTGCTGAATACATCTACAGTTATCCTAAAATAGTTATATTTATTTATTAACATTTGATTACTGGGAAGCTCCAACTGGGTAGAAGCCCATTTTCAGCAGAGGCCTGGGGAGAAAAGCTCCTGATTATTACAAAACATTTTAAGTACAATAACTATACAAGCTTCATAGGTTCATAGGTAGGTACTAGGCTATCTGCCCGAAGGCATTTATAAGCCTAGCCAGAATATGTTGGCTTTCGCAACCCCCTTAGATTAGTTCCCTGTGCCTCTGTCCAGCAGAGCCACTGAAGTGATCCCCAGGGTAATCTTTTTGTTTCCCATCCACTCATCAAGTTTTCTGTTGAAGAATGTTGGTGAGGAGCTCTGCCTAATGTAGATTGTAATCTTGTTCCAAAGCATGGGAAGTCTCTGGGACAGGAATCTATCCCTCCAGCACATCCCATTTAGTGTTGTGGTAAGGTTTAGATCCCTGGAGTATGTGGCTCGAGGGGATATGGTTTTCATTAGGTGGAGCATGTCCATCAATTCTGGGTTGGTTATGGCCTTGTATGTCAGGCAGAGATTACCTCTGAGTAGGCGGTATGCAACCGAGTACAGCTGGAGTTTCTTCAGTCGAGCTGCATAGGGCATTTGTTTGAGGCCAGTGATCCTCTTGGTGAGGTACTTCTGTGGTCTTTCCAGCTGTTGCAGGTGTCTTGTAAGGTACATCCCAAATGGGGAGTTGTACTCTATGATGGGTCTAATGAGTGAGGAGTAGAGGGGCACAATGACCTCTTTTGATCTGGATGCAAACCCTTTTGTGATTAGGTGAGCCAGATACAAGGATTTTCTAACCACTTTGGCAATGTGATTATCAAAGGAGAGATTACTATCTACTTGGGTACCCAGATCCCTTATTACGTCTTCCGTATTTAGGGGACTACCACCTATGTGGTAGTTGTGGCTACTTTCTTTTTTCCAAAGGGGATGACTATGCACTTTTTGGCATTTAGCTTGAGGCCATGATTTTGACACCAGGTATCCGTCTCAGTGAGACCCTTTTGGAGGATGTCTTTGTTAGCTGGAGAGTCAATTATAGCCCCTAGTTTGCAGTCGTCTGTGAACTTGGTCAGCCATAGTCCTCCTGTGCTTGCCTGTACCTCTGAGAAGTATATGCCGAACAGGAGGGGTCCTAGGACTGAACCCTGGGGAACGCCACTTGTAAACAGTTTAGAGTTCGACCTAGCTCCCACAATTCTCAGCATGTGGGTTCTGTCCTTAAGTCAGTTGGCAACTCATCTTGTGACATAGGGGTTTATGTTCAGGCTGGTGAACTTGTCTATAATACCAGAATGGGGAATGGTGTCAAAGACCTTTGCGAGGTCTAGGTAGGCTGTGTGTACCACCTTTCCCTTGTCTATAGCCTTGGTAACTGTCTCAAAGAAGTCCACCAGGTTTAAGAGGCATGATCTTCCCTTAACAAAGCCAAACTGGGTAGGGTCCAGTCTTTGGAGGTTCCCAAAGTCTCTGTTAATGAGTTCCATGATGATGCGCTCCATAGCTTTGCAGACCAAGCTAGTCAGGCTTATAGGGTGATAGTTCCCAGGGTCTGTTGTGGCTCCACCTTTGTGAAGTGGAATAAACATTGCTGTGCACCACTCTATGGGTACGTAGCCTGTGGAGAGGCTGAGTATGAACAGTGTGTTTAGGTGACGGGTTAGTTTGTCTTTGAGCTCATGTAGGATGCAGCCTGGGACACCGTCCGGTCCCATTGATGCTGTGTTTTTGGCTTTGTAGAGGGCTGTTTTAACCTGAGTATCTGTGATTTCAGGGGCTCTATATTCTTCTGCTATGGCTATGGGCCCTTTTAGGGGTGAGAGGGGGGGTGAAGTTTGCACTGAACCTGTCTGCCAGGATGTTGGTGATATCGGTCGGTTCAGTGTGTTTTGTGCCATTCTGCACTAACTCCAAGCAGATCTGAGCATTGCCACTTAGATTCTTGACATAACTAAAGAATGCCTTGCAGTTATATTTGGAGTCCTTGGCAATTTTTCTTTCGAAGCTAGCCTTGGATGATTTTATGAGGGATCGTAGTTTTTTGCTGATACTGATCAGGGATGTTTTCCCTTCTTTCCCTTCAAATTTTCCCTTAAAACTACCTTCCTCAAACTATACTACTGATCAAATCAGCGTATCCTATAACTAAAAAGATCAACTCTACTTGACTCCAAGTAGACTATTCTCTATCTATTAAACCTAGCACTTGCTCCTACAGTACTTATTACCTTGATACGGCACTCTTGTCATAGATAGTACCCCAAAAAGGCAACCCCCCATTTCTCGGTCACCCACGCCCCCCCGAATCTTTTTAAAGTTTTTGTCTACCCTTCTAGCATGTCGAGGGATCAGTTGCTAGTGTCCTCTCCTGCTCAGCTGGTGAACTTGGGAATATTGAGGCAATGTTTCAATTGCCTCATGTACACAGACAACCCTTTCCTCCTCCCACAAAACACAAATACATGCGAGAGATGCAACTATACGGCCAAACTGGAGGCTGAGCTCTCTCAACATAGGACTGGCAAGACCAGTCAGGAGGAGAAGGTTACCACACACACTATAGACCCAGTCTCACATAGTACCATTACAACCTCAAATCATACACATAAACACACAAAGACATACTGGAGGCTCTGATCAAAAATCTACCAAAACAGCAGAGGCCACCAAAGCAGACACCCAAACAACCACCACCTCAGAACACAACACCAAGAACACATAGACCTCACAGTCAGAGTGTCAAACAGTCACAGCCCTTAAGGCCAAACACAATGCCAGACACACTAGTCATTGGTGACTCCATAGTCAGACACACTGATGTCCCGCCACCAGACTGAGTAAGGAGAAGGTCACAGTAAGCTGCCTGACGGCTAGAATCCGCCACATAACGCAAGCACTCAGGTCTCTCAACAGCAGGTACAAATATGACTCAGTCATTGTCCACGCTGGTGTAAACGACCTGAGACGCACCTCCTTGGACTACATGAAAAGAGACATTGAGGAGCTCTCTGATTATGTAGCCCAGGCAGGTATGACCCTGACCTTGAGCAGTATCCTACCTTCACCAAGAATGATGCCACAATACAGAGATAAGATGATCAGCTTTAACAATTGGCTTAAACACTGGTGTCATTCAAAGGGGATCCAGTATCTGTCTGCCTGGGATGACATGCTGGACAAGCCACGCTGCGCAAGGGACGGCTTGCACCTGTCACCCTGGGATTCCGGATATTGGCAAAGGCTCTTGCCACCCCATAGTGCCTTTTTAGGCAAGGCTCAAATTCTAAACCTACCACCCTAGAACACAAAAAGGAAAAAACTAAGGGTAATGCTGCTCAATGCCAGAAGTCTAAATCTCAAAATGCACGCACTCGAGGCCCTTCTCAGTATGGAGAACATTGATGTTTGTGCTGTGACAGAAACCTGGTTCAAGGCTCCTGAGAGCACCCCAGCGCTATCAGGTTTTACCTCATATCATGGGCTCCGGCCCCAAAATCCGGACAATACCAGGAAGGGGGGGTGTCCATATTCATCAAGGACACCCACACCTCAAGACTGGTGGCAACGCACGATGCATCGGAGACCATCCAGGTGCAATTAACCATAGGCAAGACTGCTCTGCAAATTGTAGCATGTTACAGGCCACCCTCACAAACTCAGGAAACTCACATGGCCTTCCTGAAAACACTAGAGGGGATAAATGTATCACCAAACACCATCATACTAGGTGACTTCAATTACCCTAATATAGACTGGGAACACTACTCAAGCCCAAACACCCTAGCCCAAAAGTTCCTGGAATTCATAAACTCAAATGCCATGGAACAACTAGTCACCATCCCCACAAGAGGAGATAACATACTTGATCTCATCATCACGAACATGGGAGCACAATGTTCAACACCGAAGTATACCCCTCACTGGTGAGATCAGATCACAAACTAATCTCGCTGGAGGTCCTCATCCCACCCCCACCTGAAATAAAAAGACCACAGTAAAGAACTTCTCAAAAGCCGACTTCACACTTCTAAAGACTAGTGTGGTCTCCTTTCAGGCCCCGAGCCGGGAAAACAATACTCAAGCCGCTGAATCACTTACAAACGCCTTCTACCAGCACCTGCAGGACTGCATGGATAAGGCAATCCCAAGCAAAACAAAGACTCTTTGTACCAAAGGCAAGCGTCCAGTCTGGTGGACCCCAGCCATAAACAAACTCTACAACAAAAGGAGGAAGCTACTACAAGATAGAGCAAAATCCTTAAAAGGTAAGACACCCTTGATCACTATAAGTAAAAACTAAGAGCTCTCATAAAATCATCCAAAGCAAATTTCGAGAGAAAAATAGCTAAAGACTCAAAAGACAATCATAAGGCCTTCTTTAGCTATGTTAGAAACCTAGGAGGAAACTCCCAGATATGCTCAGAACTAGTTCAAAATGATGTGAAGATTACTGATCCTACAGACATTGCCAACATACTGGCTGACAGGTTCAGTGCAAACTTCTCCCCTCCCCCAAAAGGAGAGATATCTATACCAAATGAGTGCAGCCCCCAAACATCTCCAGCCCAAGTGAGAACTGCTCTCTCCAAAGCAAAAACACAGCATCCATGGGACCCGATGGTGTCCCCGGCTGTGTGCTCCACGAACTCAATGAGGAATTAAACCCACAGCTAGGACAGCTGTTTAATCAAAGTCTTACCTCTGGATACATACCCAGGAGTGGCGCACTGCAACTGTGGTCCCACTTCACAAAGGCGGTGCCTCCACAGACCCTGGAAATTACCGCCCATTAGCTTGACAAGCCTTATCTGCAAAGCCATGGAGAGGATCATAATGGACCTCATAAATAAAGACATAGGGAATTTGCAGACTTTGGATCCAACCCAGTTTGGCTTTGTCAAAGGCAGATCATGCCTTTTAAACTTGGTTGACTTTTTCAAACAGTCACCAAAGCCATTGATGAGGGAAAGGCAGTCCATACAGCCTACCTCGATCTGGCTAAGGCCTTCGATACAATACCCCACTCGGGTATCATTGAAAAACTCATCAGCTTAAATGTTAACCCATACATCACAAGATGGGTTGCAAACTGGCTGAGTGACAGAACCCACAGGGTCAGAGTTGCTGGCGCCATGTCAGACTCAAAACCTGTCACAAGTGGTGTCCCACAGGGCTCAGTCCTGGGCCCACTCTTGTTTGGCATCTACTTTTCCAAGTACAAGCAAACACAGGAGGGTTATGGCTGACAAAGTTTGCAGATGACTGCAAACTGGGCCATAGTAGAAAACACATCTGACACAGATATCCTTCAGAAGGGTCTCACAGAAACGGATAACTGGTGCCAGAGCCACGGCCTAAAGTTAAATGCCAAAAATGCATAGTCATACCCTTCGGAAAAACAAGGTTACCCCTAGCTACCAAATAGGTGGCAATCCACTGAGCACAGAAGAAGTTATCAGGGACCTGGGGACCCAGGTTGATAGTAGTCTGTCATTCGACACCCATGTAGCTAAAGTAGTTAGGAAGTCCTTCTACATTGCCCACCTTATCATGAAGGGATTCTCATCTAGATCAAGGGAGGTCATAGTCTCCCTTTACTCATCACTCATCAGACCAATGATTGAGTACAATGCCCCATTCGGAATGTATCTGACCCGACACTTGCAGCAGCTGGAGAGGTCACAAAGTTCCTCACCAAAAGGATAAAGGGTCTCAAAAATCTGTCCTATGCTGCCCGACTGAAAGAACTCCAGCTCTATTCAGTCGCACGCTTGCTCAGAGGTGACCTTTGCCTAACATACAAGGCCATGTCAAACCCAGATTTGATGAATATGCTTCACCTCAAAAAATCTAGATCCATCAGAGCCACAAGGGCGGAGACTTAAACCTCGACACGGCTATTAATAGGACGTGCTGGAGAGATAGATTCATCACCCAAAGACTCCCTATGCTGTGGAACAAAATCCCGGTACATGTGAGGCAGAGCACCTCGCTGGCCTTGTTCAAGAGAAATCTTGACCAATGGATGGGAGATCGCAGATATACCCCAGGAATTACCTCAGTGTCACTGCTCGACAGAGGCACAGCAAAATAATGGGTATAGTTCCCCATACTAAAGGGGTGGCGTAAGCCACAAAACAATGGGCTAGGCTTATAAATGCCCTCGGGCAGATAGCCTAGTATGAACCTATGAACCTATGAACCTATGAACCTTCTTGGGATTTTACTCTCTTCTAGTTTCCTCCTTCTGTTGTATAGCTTGTTTATGGCAGGGGTCCACCAGATTGGTTTCCTTTTCTTGGAGGAGTGAGTCTTGGTTTTGCTTGGGATAGCACAATCCATGCATTCTTGTAGGTGCCCGTAGAATGCATTAGTAGAGGATTTTGCTTGGACAGCGTTATCTTTTAGCATGGGGGCTTTGCAACTTTCCACCTCGGTCTTAAGTAATGTGAAGTTTGCTTTTGAAAAGTTTTTCACAGTGGTTTCCTTGACCAGGGGTGGGGGTGGAATGTGGATATCCAGGGTGATTTGTTTATGGTCAGATCTAACCAGCAAGGGGTTGACCTCTGGTGTGGAACACCCGTTGCCCATGTTGGTGTTGACCAGGTCCAGTATGTTGTCACCTCTGGTGGGAGTGTTGACCAGTTGATCCAGGGCATTTGAGTTTATAAATTCTGGGAAATGTTGGGCAAGGGAGTTAGTATTTGAGTAGTTCTCACAGTTAATGTTTGGGTAATTGAATTAAAAAATAAAACAAAAACATCTGCAGTTCAAATAATTATAACAAATTAGACATAATATGCAGTGGATATAAAAAGTGTACACACCTCTGTTAAAATGCCAGGTTTTTGTGATATAAAAAAATGAGACCACAATAAATAATTTCAAAACTTTTCCCAACTTTAATGTGACCTGTAATCTATACAATTCAATTGAAAAACAAATATGTTAGGGGAAAAAATATAAAAAATAAAAAAAGTACAATAAGCTGGTTGCATAAGTGTGCACACCCTTAAACTAATACTTTGTTCAAGCACCTTTTGATTTAATTACATCATTCAATTTTCTTGGGTAGGAGTCTATCAGCGTGGCACATCTTGACTTAACAATAATTGTCCACTCTTCCTTGCAAAAGTGCTCCAAATCTGTCAGATTGCGAGGGCATCTCTTGTGCACAGCCCTCTTCAGGTCACCCCACAGATTTTCTATTGGATTTAGGTCTGGGTTCTGGCTGGGCCATTCCAAAACTTTAATTTTCTTCTGGTGAAGCCATTCTTTTGTTGATTTGGATGTATGCTTGGGGCCATTGTCATGTTGAAAGGTGAAATTCTTCTTCATCTTCAGCTTTCTAGCAGACACCTGAAGGTTTTGGGCCAAAAGTGACTAGTATTTGGAACTGTTCATAATTCCCTCCACCTTGACTAAAGCCCCAGTTTAAGCTGAAGAAAAGCAACCCCAAAGCATGATACTGCCCTCACCATGCTTCACCATGGGGCTGGTGTTCATTTGGTGATGTGAAGTGCTGTTTTTGTACCAAACATACCTTTTAGAATTGTGGCCAGAAAGTTCAGCCTTGGTCTCATCAAACCATAACACATTTTCCCAAATGTTTTTAGGAGACTTGATGTATTGTTTTGCAAATTTTAGCTGGGCCTGGATGTTTTTCTGTGTACAAAAAGGCTTCCGTCTTGCAACCCTACCCCGTAGCCCAGACATATGGAGAATACAGGAAATTGTTTTCACATGTAGTATGCAACCAGTACTTGCCAGAAATTCATGCAGCTCCTTCAGTGTTGCTGTACGTCTTTTGGCAGCCTCCCTAATCAGTTTTCATTTTGTCTTTTCATTAATTTTACAGGAACAGCCAGTTATTTGCAACATCACTGTTGTCCCATATTTTCTCCAATTTTTGATGGCTGTCTTCACTGTGTTCCATGGTATATCCAGTGGTGTGGAAATTCTTTTGTACCTTCTCCTGACTGATACCTTTCAACAATGAGATCCCTTTGATGCTTTGTAAACTGTGAACCATGGCTTTTGCTGCAGCAGACAACTGAGTAAATGTCAGGAAAATCCTACTAGGACAGCTGAACTTTATTTGGGGTTAGTCAGAGTCTCTTTAATTGATGGCAGGTGTGTACCCAAGAAGACTGAATGCTGTAATTAAATCAAAAGGTGCTTCAACAAAGTATTAGTTTAAGGGTGTGCACACTTATGCAACCAGCTTATTGTACGTTTTTTATTTTTTATATTTTTTCCCTAAAAGATTTGCTTGTTTTTCAATTGAATTGTACAGGTTATAGGTCACATTAAAGGTGGGAAAAGTTTTGAAATGATTTATTGTAGTTTCATTTTTTTATATCACAAAAACCTGGCACTATAACAGGGGTGTGTACACTTTTTATATCCACTGTAAAACATTGGTTAATAATTGATACAAGGTATATGACCATCATTTAATATTTAGAGAAATTTTAGATAAGTTTGTAGAGAAATTAAAGGTAACTTAGTCTAATACAAACAGGAATTGCAATGTGAAGTGAGGAAAAACAGGCTTATAGTATATTTAGAGAGAAAGTCAGGGAAGAGAATTAGCTAGCAGTAAGGAAGTAAGTGAAAAAGAGAGATTAAGGAGGTACAAGGAATAAAAAGTTATCTGTTCACATTTAGGAATATAGTTTATCCTGGTTTTGAGCAAGAACAGAGCCATATTTTAGCTAGGAAGTCTTTCAGAGTGATTTTGAAAGGTGAGAGGGAGTGTATAGACCTGATGGATACAGGTAAGGAGTTCCAGGCCTTAGCAACCTCATTCGAGTAGAGACAGTGCCCAGCAGATTTGCTAGGTTTGTAGACAAACATGAGTTTTTGGTCACTGGACCACTATGACTGACTGGGAATAAAGTTGTATAGAATGTTTTTTAGTACTGGACAGTCAGATGGATGCTGGATAATTTTATGGATGGTAAGAAGTTGTGTATATGTTAACTGATGTGACAGTTCTAACCAATTTATGCTTTTCAGTGCTATACAGTGGTGGTTTCTGAAAGGGGTATGTTCTGCAAATTTAGCAAATTTGTTATAGCATTGTTCAAGTTTTAATTTTTGTGAAGTCTGGAGGTTAGTATGGATGGGAGTGCCATAAAAAGAGTGGACAGGAGATAAGTAGTGGGAAGTGTAGTTTTTGCTGCATTAGTGAGAAAAATTTGGCTCTGTAAAGCATCCCTAGTTTCTGATGAGTTTTTCTTATGCAGTTTTGTATATCCAGGTCAAATGTAAGATTATCATCCACTATCACCCACAATAGTTTGCTATGAGAAGTGACTTCAGTGGTTGTATTATCAAGAGAGAGGACTTTAGTTTATTTATTTTTTTCATAAGAGAGGGATTTGGGGAAAAAAGTAGTAGTTTGGTCTTTTGGGGTTGAGCATGAGCTGTGAGTTATGAAGCCATGTTTTAATAGCTGTTAAAGCTTCCTGAGTAATTTTTTAGAGGTGCACCATGTTGTCAGATGTGCAAATGAGAGTGGAATCATCTGCATATTGTAATAGGGTAGCCTGTTGTGTGGAAGCATAAGGGGTGTTGGTGAAAATGTTAAAGAGGAGGGGACCAAGGACAGAGCTTTGTGGTACGCTGGTGGTGACTGGGAGGTAAAAGAGAGCATAGAGTGCTATTTTACTGACAGGTAGCTTTTGAACCACAGAAGGATGGGCTGAGAAAGATCCAGTGAGGACATTTGAAGTTGAGGTTTGCTGTAACAAACTGTGTTGAAGGCTTTAGACAAGACTAGAAGTAAGGAACTGACTAGTTTGCCATTATCTCTAGCTTTATTGGCGGTATCTATCTAGGTTAGAAGTGCAGTGCTAGTAGTATGGGAAGGACGGAAGTCATGTTCTATAGGGGATAAGAGTTCTTTCTGCAAGAGATAGTCTAGCAATTGTTTTTTAATACATTTTTCAAGTATTTTTGGTGAGTGGAGATATGATTGCTATAGGTCTAAAGTTATTAATGTCTGTTGAATTTCCTCCTTTGTGCAGAGGGATAATGTGTGAGTTTTTCTAGATGGAGGGAACTTGAGATTCCTGGACTGACCTATTTATATAAGGATTGAGACAGGCTAGGCAATGCTATTGGCTACTATTTTTAGGTACTCACTTGGAAGGTCATCAGCTGAAGAAGAGCATGGTTTAAGTCTTAAGAGTAGTTTTATACAGGACGTGGGCACAGGTTTGAAGGTGAAAGCGGATGCTGATGATATGTGGCTGTAGGGCAGGGTTGGGATTAGATGTTGAGGAATCTTTGGTTAGAGATGTTATATTATCCATAAAATAAGAGTTGAATTGTATTGCAGTTTCGAGTGGTGAGTTATCTAGAGGGGGTTTTGGGTTGAAATTTTGGCCGGGATGTAAGATTTCTTTAATGGTTGTCCAAAATTGTTTTAGGGTTGTGTTTAGTATTATTCTGAAAGTTATTATAGTATAGTTTTTATTTTAATTTATTTGCTTTTCAGTCAGATTGTTGTCTCCCAGCCATAGTTGACTTAGATCCTTTGAAAATGGTGCCCCTCTATGGCAGGTGTCTGTGAATCTGCACTGAATTAGATATGCAGCTATCTTCTTCTAATGCCAGTAGTGCATTTGCAACTTGAAACGATCTTGGCCTCTTGTGAGTTTTCAGAGCTGCACATTTAATCAGACTACCAGTATTGGATGCCTTGGATGAACCCATTTTATCTAAGCTTTTGCTGAAACTAATGGGAAATGAAATGGGGTGAAGAACTTTGGTGCAGAGGTCACATTTAATTTTGTTGTTGAAAAGTCTTCCTGACAAATATTAGTTTAATATCTTTGGTCTCCCTGTTATGGAATGAGCACTGAAACTTAAAGCAGGAAAAAATTGGTCTGAAAGTACAATTTGACATGAGTGTGTGGATAATGCCTACTTACAAAAATAGTTTAAAAAGTATTCTTTTTTCTGTTGCAGATGTGCTTTAACCGAGTCACACTGAAGAAGTCAGAAGTGCAGCTGGCAAAACGCACTATCAAAACTCATTCAAGAAAACTGATATACTTAGTCCCTGTGTCTCAGGTCATAGAAAAAAAAGTATTTTGGATTCATCAGTGCAGAAAGAGGCAGTACTTCAGTGTGTGAATTGGTCGGTAGCCCAAAACATTACTAAAGCAAACCAAGCAAAGCCTGAGCGGAAAGCATTAACAGTTCAGAGGTTGCCCTGAAATCAAGCAGCAAGTAGGCACACACATCTAGTGTCATGTTTGCTGCACAAAAGTATATGCTATTTTCAGCAGAAACAACACAAAACAAAGCATAGGATATACCCAGTAGTGTATTCAGTCTATAATGCTTAGATTTCCTGCTCACGTATTGCCCTTGCAAGCAAGCAGCATTACCTGCAGTAGCACTAGGCAAAACTCCCAAACAGGCTTCACAAGCTCCCATAAGGAAGAGAGTTGCTTCAGTTTCTTATAAACATGGTGATATGCAGATTAACTGAATTGACTGGAGAAGTCAGAAGTAGGGTCATTAAAGATTAATTTCAAAATGTACAGTTCGTGGTAAAAACAACCAGAGAAAAGTGCATTCCTTATCATTTTGTGTATTAGTGTTCTCTCTTGTGCTGAATTACAGGCTGCATCCCAAATCTTCAGTGAAGTAACCTAAACAGGAATCCATGACAGTTAGTTAGTTAGTAGATGAGTTTCATTGGTGACAGTTTTGCTGCACAGTAGTTTATGTTGTTTATGGGAAAAACAATCCATAAAATGTTCCCAGGAGGATGCTTAATCTATAAAATAGTGAAGTAATGTTTATATTTCCTGCTTGGTTGTGATTCTCCCAAACTAACATTAGTTTTTAAATGGATAACAAATGGCAAACTTCAGCAACACATTGTTTAGTACAGACTCCATAACAACCAAATTTTGATAAATAAAGTAGTTATTTTGGTTTATTATAAAGTTAGTAATATATAAACATTTGATGAAATAAGCCCCAAAAGAACACACAAACAGCAGACCTAAGATGTAGCTCACCCTAAATTCTTCTATCAATGAGCTCCTCCTCTTTAGGCAGTTCTTACCTATTTCACTATTTACATGCCAACCAATACTTTTAGATTCCTGATGTTTTTCTCTGCCCTGCATAGTTCCATGTGGATTCTGCATGAATTAATTGAGTGTTAACAGAAGCATACTTGTATCTGGATACTTTGCAATTATTATCATTTCTTGTTGCTCTTAAGTTATAAGGTACTTGCAGTTTTTTATTGTTTCTGTATTTATGAAATTAGATTTAGACTGCTTTAACAGTTTCATTACATACTCTTATTCTCAGATTTATTCTGCAGGCATGTAATTGTATAACCACGGATGGAATTCATAGTCAAGTAGCGCATACTAAAGCTGTACTTAGTAGCTATGGGAAGGATGCAGGGATTCAAAAACAGTGAGTAATGCATTGTCTGCAGAGCCATGAACCACACTCCCCATAAAGAGAACTACAAAATTTTAAAACTGTACACCTACTCAGCATGTCTTTGAATCCCAGCCCATATTACTTGTATTGTTATGTTACTCTATATTTGTTCATTGATGTAATGGTTTTCTACCCAGACCTTTACTGTAAATGATTGTGCCCAGTTGGATCTTCCTGGTAAACAAACATCTTGTTGCCCATAAAAAAAAAAGAAATAAATGTATTATTGTTATTATATCATTCCTTGCCATATGTTGATTAATTGCATTCATTAATACATACTTTGCCTGGCTGGAAACTGTTTTACAGAGGAACGGAGAGGAGAGGAGACACTAGCAAAATGCATACATCAGAGAAAAGAACACTGTAATGAAGTTACAATAAATATTTCAGAGTATATGCATTAATACAACATTCTTTCCAGAGCACAGAGAATTAGACAGTTATACAAATGGCTGAAAATGCCAGGGCAGGATAACTGAACACTGGAAAAGACTCTGAAGGATTGGTACCAAAGGCAAAGTACATATTGCATTTAATTAAGTGTTAGCTCTCTGCTTCATACAGCTAAAGATATTACAAGATAGTGTTCATCATATGAGTAGATGTGGATTGCATACTTATTAAAGGAGATCTGTTGCTGTGCCTGTCTTGGCAATGGAATTTGCAATAATAAGAATATATATCTATATATATATATATATATATATATATATATATATATATATATATATATATATATATATATATATATATATATATATATATATATATATATATATATATATATATATATATATGTATGTATATATATATATATATATATATATATATATATATATGTATATATATATATATATATATATATTTTTTTTTTAATTTAATGTTAATATTCATACAGTGATGTACATGAGGAAAACAGAGCTATGCACTAGACCTTTGGGGAATATGTATACCATAGGCAGGGTCTGCAGATATTTATGTGGATCCACTAGTGTTCCATGAAACTTCCAAGTTCTGGCAACGACTGTTGCAAACCAACAGTTCAAGTATACAAATGGTCATAACATGTCTGTGAGCTTGTCAAATGGAACAAAAGTAAAAACCATTAAAAAAAATTGTTTTAGGGGCAATCCTCCTGCAACTTCAAATCCCTTTAATTATTCTCAGTCAGGTCACTGAACTTCATATAAAGAACAGCCACTATTAGGTAGGTCCCAGACTCAGACCACTCATTACACTATACAGCATGGGCACTATGATTTCACTCCTATTTAGAGAATGGGTGACCTGAGCATTTTCACCTTGAGTGGAGAACAAAGATACCTATAATGGTAATGTACATGTAATGCCTACTAAAAGCAAGTGCACCACTTCACTTCAGCATATTAAGCTGCCATAAACCTCAGACAGAAAAAAAAGCAAACGGCCACTATTTTTTAACACTTACTAATCAACATTTTGACATTTAACGAGAGTAAAATTGAAAGAAAGTAAATAAATAATAAAGAAATGTGTGCAGGAGTGCATGTGTGTGTGTGTGTGTGTGTGTGTGTGTGTGTGTGTGTGTGTGTGTGTGTGTGTGTGTGTTTGTGTGTGTGTGTGTGTATGTGTGTGTGTGTGTGTGTGTGTGCATGTTTGAGAGAGACAGAGGATATAGTAATGTCTTCTGTTGCAACAAGTAGTCTACCAGCACACATTCACTTAACAATAAGAAGTATGAAACTCTAATATCTGCCAATATTGACTGATTTTAGTACTCTGTGATTTACCATCAAATCCCTCATTCTGTGAGGAACAGAGCAGTACTATGCAACAAAACTGGAGACAGTAAAGAATCATGGATTGGCAGCAGTCACAATGCCTTGCCTTCTATGTTTTTTTCATTGATTTGGTCACAGTGAGACAGCTGAATTATAGCTACTGCCAGTCCTCCGTAACATGTGTGTGCTGGCTGTGGGAACCTGATGACAACATAGATGAATATGCTGGTTAGGTGAAGCAATAAGATTGCAAGGTAGTAGTTGATGTTCAATAGCACATAGCAAGGCAGGCTGCCAATCTCTCTGGCAGGCAACTTAGAGTGGTGAGATGAATATCAACAGGCAGTTCTGCAGACATTTTGGGTAGTGCCTTGAGTGTTGGAACACCTGTTAATGTTACTGTCTTAGTTGTCTGTCACTACTCTGCTATCCATATTCTATTTGGGCAATATGTAACAGAAGGTCCATTATAGGAAGACAGCCATTGTTGTGACAACAACGTGCTAGGTATGGGAGGCCTGCCTCTCTTTTTTTTTACCGTATAATGTATATGATGGCTTTTTCTTTCTGTCTGTCTTGCAGCTTTGATGAGTGAACTTGACATACTTTGTCTGTGCCTGCCTGCTGCTTTTATTCCATACTGATCAGTCATTCTCAGCAGATCAGCACGTAGTGCACTTGCAGTTTGCACAGAAAGCTGTGGGTTCTACTACCACACCAAGTAGTTGGATTAAATTTCCATTACTGACAATGCAATGCAGCATAAGGCTGGGGTGCTATCCTTCAGATAAAACTTTAAACTTAATCCCAATCTACCTGTATTGATAATAGCTCAGGTGAATGTAAATGATCCCATAGCACTTATCATAAAGAATAGGGTCCTTTATTTGTATACAAAAATAACTCTTATTTATAAAATATTTAATATTTACAAATATTTACATATGTACAAATATATAAATATACAAATCTGTTTATACATATTCATAATTTCTTTTACAAGCATAATCTAAATTTTCATCTCTAGTGGACCCCAGTTCCTTTTTCCATAACCATCATCTGATTTTACTTAATATTGTTGCTAAAATCCATTTACCATTAAACATAATTTCATTTATTCTTTCATTCCATATAGCATAAAATAACTTTTTTATCTACTATTAGTATATTTTTACTTCTGTCTTATAATATCCATATTTAATTATGTCCATGTCTATTTTATCCACTTCTTTTATATCTTCAAAAAAATCTTCTTTACATAGTTTTCCCCATCACTTTTTTACTTTTACAGTCCAAAAACATGTGTTCAGTAATTTCTTCTTGGCAATTTAAACATATTCTATCACTTTTCATTTTATATGGCATATTTCCTTTTATGGCAATTTATCTGTTACCAGTCTCCACAAAAAAAATCTTGACATTCTACTTCCTGATTACACCATTTGCTTCTTATTTTTATAGCTTTCTTTTTTTTCATCTGTTAGATTTTCCTATGGCTTTACATAGTAATGTTTTATCATTACATTTGTATGCCATACTTTTCTATCTTTTTCTCTTTCTATAGCATCAACTTTTATTTTCCACAAAAACATTTTTCTTGGTAACATTTTATTTCTTCATTTATACACTCTTTTTCTCTTTTACTCTTTTTTATCATACTAAAAATGTATCATACAGTTTTATTACTAATCTCTCACCTTTTTCATGTATTCACTTTAACAATGTGTACAAATTTAATGAAGCAGCATATACCACTAGGTTAATTAACCGTAAACCTTCTTCTTCTTTATTTACATACAGAATGCCTCTTTTTACCGGGTTTAATCTAGAACCCCATATAAATGAAAAAAAACTGTAATAATTCCTTTTCAAATGCTGTTGGCAACATAAATACACTTGCTAAGTATGCTGTTTTTCCTATCAGTACTGAATTTATCGAATAAGTCTTTTTTTTCTGAATGATAATTTATGTTCTCCAAGAAAAGACATGTTTATTTCTTCTAGTTTTTTCCCAATGAATTCTGAATTTTACTTACATTTTTATTCCCAAATTTTATACCAACACAGACATTTCATTCATTGTAAACTATATACCCCCATCTTTACTATATCACATAAACCTTTACTTTTCTCTTTATTTAAACTCATCCCTATCCTCTCTAGACATTTATTTGTGTCAATTATGACTTCTTTTATCCAAATTTTGTTTTTTTTTGCAACTTTTAAAATGCTATATGTGTATGCTAACAGAACTGGAATTCTTAACCTTTCAGCTGTTATATATACCACCTCCTTCATTTTGTAATTTATTTTACATACTATCACATTCATAACTAATGCAAAGAGTGTACAACTCATTGGACATCCCTGTCTTACACCACTCTTCATATGCACCTCTTGGCTTAACCAGCCATTTACAAGTATTTTTTTCTTTATTACTATATGCTGCCATGCATAATTTCCTAACTTTCTCACTTATATTATTTTCTTTAATTATTACCCATACGATTTCATGTCCAGTTGTTTCAAATGCCTTATTAAGATCTCCTGTCATGATTTTTACTTTTTTTTCTGTTCATAACTTCATCCCCAATTTCTCTGTCATTAATGATTCTTGACAAATCTCCCATTTGTACTATATATGCAATCTTCCATATTATTTTCCATTTTAGTTTCAAATATCTTTTGTATTATTTTCATAAAGATCTTATAATCATTATTATTCAGCACTATTGGTCTCCAGTTTTTTTAATTATTTTCTGTCTTCCTTCTTCCATATGAATTTAAGTATTACACTACATAATTCTTTATATATAAAACCTTCATTTAACCATTCATTCAAATTTTTTTAAAAATATGTATATATATTTTTTGCCAATCCCTTAAATTTGTATACATTTCCTACTCTATTCCATATTGGCCTACAGCCAAATCTGTATTTACTTGTCCTAATATTTTATCTAGCTCATTTAAAGAAATCTTTTCAAATTCTTTATTCTCTTTTTCTGTTAACTTTTTTTAACTTCTATGTTTTTTCCACTACCTTCTTTTTTTTTCTTTAAACATTTCTTGCACATATTGTACTACACTATTCATAATCTTTTCCTGAGTTCTTATTTCCCCGTTTACATTTTTACTTCTCTCATTATACAGCTATCTTCCTTTACTAATCTGCTTAAGTAACTCGATACTTCTCTTTTTATTGTAAAAAATATTTTTGCTTATATAGCAGTTCTTGCATTTTTTTCTTGATTTTTTTTCTTATAATTCTTTTTCTTTGTCAAAGTACTTTCTGTCATTATGTTCTAAATCTTCCACTGCATCATTATATGTTCTTTTATATTTTATTTTCTCTACTTTTCTCACATCATATTGCCACTGTAAAAAACATTTTTTTTGTATTTTTCCTTAAATATCATCCACCATTAGACCAGTTTTTATAAAATGTTCTCATAGTAATATGGTTTCCTCCCACATCCCAAAGACATGCTGTAGGTGGATTGGACACTCTAAATTGGCCCTAGGCATGAGTGTGTGCATGTGTGTGCCTTCTGTGGAAGGTTGGGTGCCGGGATGGCAACTCGACACCGTAAAAATCCACTGCCAATCATGAGCGGACAGGTGATCTGCTGTGGTGACCCCTAACTGGGAAAAGCCGAAAGAAGAAGAAGAAGTTCTCATAGTAATATGGTCTTTCTATAACTTTTTTACAAATCTCTTTCTTTCTTCATTCCATGCTTTATCATTTATCCTTTTATTCCTTTGTCTATTTTTATTTATTCATTGTTTTCTTTTATCTCTAGCCATATTGCAAGATGATCAGAAAATCTTGTTTCAACTACCTCATCTTCTTCTATAACTCTTCTGATACTATTAAATAATCTATTTTAGTTTTATAAATACCCCTTTTGTAAGTCCATGAATTTTTGTCCCAAAGTTTTAACTTACCACATCTTGCAACTTCTAACATTTTTCTTGTATAATTTCCTTTCTTTGTACTTTTGTCTCTCTTAAATCACAGTTAAAGTCTCCTGTCATTATAATATTCATATTTGTCATTACATAGCCTGAAATATGATAAAATAAGCTTTATCTTTCTTTACAGTTAGTATAAGCATAAAATGTTATAATTCTATATACTTGTTCTTTCCATTTTAAATCTATAATGGTTCATTTTCCCATTTTTACTAAAGTCACATCTGATATTTTTACTTTATTTCTACAGAATACAGCTATTCCAGGACATTTCTCATTTCCCAAATTCCAAATTATCTTTCCGCCCCACAGTTTCGCTGTAATATTTCATTTGTTAAACATCTTGTGTCTTCTAGTATAATTATATCTACATCACACGTATTAAACCACTGCAAAATTCCTATTCTTCTTACTATATTTTTAATGCAATTCACATTTACATAAAGCACTCAAATTTTTTTATTTTCCCTTTTCTTAGATTCATGGTTTCAAAAGTTCATAGCTAATTACTAGGCTAGCTTTCTTAACAGTCCATTGTAGAACTAACCAATTTCCTTTCCAAAGTTGAGAGTCAAACACTGTACCTTGTGTTTGTGAGTCAAACACCTTAAATATTATACCAGGACCCCATCTTTAGCTGCATAATTTTTTTTATCAATATAATTTCTTTTTTCTTTTGTACTTACTCCTTTATATTTTCTTTTTCTGTATTTTACCCCTTTTACCAATAGAATTATTTTTTTCATTTTACTACCTCCCAGTTTATGTCTTCTTCATCACTTATTTCAGGACTTTCTTCCATATCCTCTTTATTATTTTTTTCTCATCTAATTTTTCTTCTAGTTCTACTACTTTTAAAATTTCTTCTCTTTGTTTATTTTTCCTCATTATTTTTCGTTTTCTTACTGTAATTTTCATTTTTGAAATCAATCCATAAATATCCAATTTTCTTACATTTATAACATTTCAGTTCACATTTTTGGCATTATCTCCCTTTTTCCGACAAATATAACATTTGTTTGTCACAGTTACTTATCAAATGTCATTCTTGGAGAAAAAAAGATGTTTTAGGCTGTCCCTACAGCACCTCTATTCCCTTCCATATTTATCATGCTTGGTATGGGTATATTTATTCTCTTTCTATTTTTAACACAGTATTGCAATCCCAGGCACCAGTCCATAAACCCCTTTCATCATAAACTTTTGCAATGTCCAGTACTTCTTTACATAAAGCTTTCAAATCACCTTTAAAAGTCTCTCTTTCTGTCTCTGTTCAAAATCGTACATGAATCTTTTTTTTTATTTTTCTGTTAAATGTTTTTATCACATAAAGACTCCATGGATTACAGTCTTTCTTTTTTTTCCTATTCTCCAAGAAAATTTTCCATTGAAAAAAACAGTCTCAAATATAAAAAATGTCTCTCTGTTAATAAAAATAAATGCTTTTACCTCATGTGCTTTTACACCCAAAGGGCTATTAAATTGTCCCACACTTTATACTTGTCCATTTTGTTGTCTTTTTTACTTTAAATCTTTACCACATACTTCTGTTCTTTTTTCTTCTGCCTTTTTTTCTGCTACTCCACTTGCACCTTCTTTTACTCTCCCTGCATGTATTTTCTTTTCTATCTCACCACTATTTTTCAGGATTGTCTCTGCATCCTTCTTTTGTATTTTCTCCATAATGTCACCCCCAGGAAGTGTCTCGTTCATTTTCTGCCTCACTGTGCACCACTGTTTCTTTAAGTAAATCATCCTGAAACCTTCCAGACTGGAGGGTTGTAATTATATAGCCATCATTTGTGGACTCATCTCCATCAAACAGGTTTCTTTGAAGCATTTCCTCAAAATCCTGCACACATTCTCTCGTCTCAATATTTACTTTCACCTTCATTTCTTTCATTTATCCATCAGCTTCTTCTGCCTCCATCTGCCTTCCTGTTTCCCTGGGCTGCTTCTGCACCTGGAATGGTTCCCACTCACAATAATGTGTAGTGGAAGTTCCCTGGTGTCCTGATCATATATTCCCTAGTCAGTATGAATATCACCTCAGGTCTCCCCTGAAAAGAGGCCATTGGCCTGGTGGGACTAAACTGGTCAACAAAGGTATATAAAAAATGTCAATAAAAATAAATGACAGCAGAAAACATCTGGCTATTAGGTTGTATACAACAGTTGGAATAGGAGGACTTCTATCCTTAATGCCCCCTATCACAAATGGCTTTGGGGCCGCTCCTTTTTTGACATATTTTTCTGAGATGTCAAAACTGACTTCATTGTCTAACTCAGAAACTTAGCTGGCTCAGCCCATGAACTAGCAACAAAAAAAAAAAAAAAAAAGAAAGAAAAAAGCACTTTATTGTAATAAGCACATTGTAGTGATCCTCTTATTGCAGTCTGATCTACAACCCCCACGCTTCCATTGAAGAGTAAAAAAAAACAAAAAAAAGGACATACCTTTTACCGGCACACCAATCAGGTGTGAATGACACACTCTCCCTCCTGCCTCAGCCATTCAATTCCCATATTTGTACCATGGTCTCGACCTTCCTTCAAAATTATTTAAAAAAAATTCTTCTTTTAAACTGCAGCAAACTGCTTGCTACAAATGTAGTAAACAGTTACTACAGTTTATACCCGCCTGGTGACATAGGGGTTAATTCCCAACTGAGAGAGTTTCTGTGTAATACCTGAGTGGGTATAGTGTCAAATACCTTGGCTAGGTTAAGATAGGCAGTATGCATAGTCTTTCTGTCTTCCATGGCCTTGGTGACCTTCTCAAGTAAGTCAACTAGGTTTAACAGACAAGATCTACACTTAATGAATTTGAACTGGGTTGGGTCTAGAGTCTGGAGGTGACTTATCTTCTTGTTAATAAGGTCCAAAAGGATTCTTTCCATGGCCATGCAGATGCAGCTAGTCAGGCTTATGGGTCTATAATTTCCAGGGTTGGTTGATGGTTCCCCTGCTTGTGCAGAGGAATGACTGTTGTTATCCTCGATTCTTATGGCACATAGTCAGTCCTGAGGTTATGGTTAAATAAGAATCCAAGTGGGTCAGCTAAGTCATGTTTTAAATTATTTAAAAGGTGACCTGGGATGTTTTCTGTTCCCACTGATGCCATGTTTTTGACCATAGAGAGCACAGCTATGATCTGCTGTCTGAGATAAAAGGCAGAGGAGTAGTGGCAAGTATACTTTGGGGAAGGCTGGAGTGGATGGGGTGGGGGTTACATTTGATCTGAATCTGTCAGCTAACGGGTTGTTTATTTCTCTGGTTGAGTATGGGTGGTGCCATCCACAACCAGCTCTGCTCATAGCTGGGTATTCCACTTAAGGTTTTGGACATAGTTAAAAAATGCCTTGTGATTTTGTTTAGCTAGGTAGGTAATTTGCTTTGGATGACTTGACTAAATCTCTAACTTATTTGTTTAGACTAGTAAAGGATTTCTTCCACTACTGAGTCAGTTCCCTTATATTTGGACATTAGTTTCTTTCCTTTGTTGTATAGCCTGTTTATACTGATGGTCCACCAGGGTGGCTTGTTTTTCTGACAAGACTTGGTTATAATCCTGTTAGATACAGCTGATTGTAAACAACTGCTTAAGTGGTTATACAGAGTGTTGGTGTGCACCTCTGCATAGAAGTCCATGTTATCTCTGTTTTGGGGGGGGGGTTGAAATTACTTATGGCCTCACTTCATAGGATGTAATTTGTCTTGGAAAAACTGTAAAGAGTTTTTAATCTTGATTTGGTATCTGGCCTAATAGTTATTTGAAGGGAGACTGTTTTATGGTCTGATCTTATCAGGGAGGACATCACACTAGGTGGTGCAATGCTCCTCCATGTTAATAAGTATTATGTCCAGGATATTTGAGCCCCTTGTGGGTGTGCTGACTAGCTGTTCTAGGATATTTGCATCAACAAAGTCCAAGAACCTTTGAGTCTGCATGTTCATGGTCGTGTATGATCCCTAGTCAATGGTAGAATAATTAAAATCACCCAAGAGTAAGGTGTTAGGCTGCATGGTAAGTGACCCTAGTAAGTCCAGGTATGTGGTATACATTTCCTGGTTCATGGTGGGGGACCTTAGCTGGCATTGATGTGGTAGGGGATTTTGCCTATGGCTACTTGGACATGGAGCAGCTTTTAGAGAGTCCTTCTGTTTGACCAGTCTCAAGGTGTACTTATCCTTAATGAAGATGGATACACCTCCTCCTTTGGTTCTTTCACACTCAGTTTGTGGTCTGAACATATTGAAGGTGTTGTAGCCTTGAATGGCTGTGGTACATTCCATGGCTTTAAACTATGGCTCAGTGACTGCACTGATGCCAGCATCTTCCAAGATGAGAATTGCTTCTGAGTGCAGCTTCTTCTTAAGACTCCTGGTATTGAGCAGCAGTATTTTGAGTTTATCCAGAGAAGATTTTGCTATGTTGGAAGGTTGGTTGTTTTGATACTGCCTTAACGAGCACAATAGGGGTGGCTAATGTCTTTGCCAGTATCCGAAAGCCTAGAGGTGACAGGTGCAGACTATCTCTGACAAAGTAGTATGACCTGTCAACCATGTCTTCCCAGGCTGACAGATATTGGACCCCCTTTGACTGACACACCAGAAATTTAGCCAATTGCTAAAGTCAATAAATTTTTGTTTGCATTGTGGCATTATCCTTGCTGATGGTAGAATGCTGCTCATGGCAAGGCTCATACCTCTTACACATAATCTGAGAGCTCACTTGTGTCTGTCTTCATATAGTCCAGGGAGGTACGTCTGCAATCATTCACACCCGCATGGACTGTAGCAGAGTCATACTGGTACTTATGGTTGAGTGACCTGAGTGCATGAGTGACATGATGGATCCTGATGTATGACAGGCAGCTAACCATAACCCTGTCCTTGTCCAGCCTGATGAGGAGGGCATCTGTGCTTCTCACTAGGAAATCACTTATGACTAGTAGGTTGAGTTTAGTGGTGAGATGCCTTATGGCTTTGTTTGTTGAGACACTGGTGTGCGTGTCATTATGTGTTGTGGTTGTTGTTGTTGGCTTAGTTGTATGTAGTTTCAGAAGGCTGCATTTGGGAGGCCTCTGGGCTTTTGGTAAGTTACTAGTGAATACCTCTACATATGTGGGTTTATGTGTCAAGTCCTTATTTAGTGTGGGAAGTGGTGTGTGTGTGTGTGTGTGTGTGTGTGTGTGTGTGTGTGTGTGTGTGTGTGTGTGTGTGTGTGTGTGTGTGTGTACTGATAACCTGTTTGGTATTATATTTTCTCTGTGTGAAAGCTTTGCCTCCAATTTCATAGTGTGACTACATCTCTCACATATAGTATTAGTTTATTTTACGAGTAAACGGTTGTCAGTATACATGAGACTGCTGCTACATTGCCTCAGGATGCCCTTGTCCACCAGGTGGGCCAGAGAGATGATGTGAAACTGCCCATCCATGATAGTAGGTCTTTATTGTGTTTTTTTATTGGGGAATGGAGTGGGTTGCTCTGACTCTACTGTACTGGTAGCCCAGGGATTAGGAGTGAGAATTGTACTTGTGTAGTTTACAGTTATCCAATAAAACAATGCTGCACAGTGTGCAACTGGGTGCTGGAATTGGTTACATTGATGATTGTTTAAGGTAAAACCTGTCTACAAGTCATCTGCATCTATACAGGGCACTGCCTCTCACTGCTGCATGGAGAGCACCTTAGCACAAATGTGAGACTTGAATATTAACTGGAATTAACTGGAAAAATCTGACATCTCAGATGCTCAGGTAAGAGCCGCCCTCTCCAAAGCAAAAAACACAGCATCAATGGGACCAGATGGTGTCCCAGGCTGCGTCCTACATGAACTCCAAGTAGAGCTAAACCCAAACATAAAACTATTGTTCAATCTCAGCCTTACTACAGGATATGTGCCGAAAGAGTGGCGTACAGCAACAGTGGTCCCTCTCCATAAAGGTGGTGCCTCAATGGATCCTGGAAACTATCCTGACTAAGCCTGACTAGCTTGGTCTGCAAAGCTATGGAAAGGATCATCATGGACCTTATAAATAAAGATATTGGGGACCTACAAACACTGGATCCTACCCAGTTCAGCTTTGTTAAGGGCAGATCCTGCCTCTTAAACCTGGTTGATTTCTTTGAAACAGTCACCAAGGCCATTGATGAAGGGAAGGTGGTCCACACAGCCTACCTGGTCCTCGCAAAAGCCTTCGATACTATACCCCACTCAGGCATTATAGATAAGCTCACCAGCTTAAATATAAACCCCTATGTCACTAGATGGATTGCAAACTGGCTCAAGGACAGAACCCAAATGGTTAGAATTGCTGGAGCCATGTCAGACTCCAAACCAGTTACAAGTGGTGTCCTGCAAGGCTCAGTCCCGGGACCTCTCTTGTTCGGTATATATTTCTCGGAGGTACAGGCCAACACGGAAGGACTGTGGCTGACCAAGTTCGCAGATGACTGCAAACTGGGTGCCACAATCGACTCTCCAGCCGACACAAGCATCCACCAAAAGGGCCTCATAGAAACAGACAACTGGTGCCAGAGCCATGGCCTCAAGCTAAATGCCAAAAAGTGTATAGTCATCCCCTTTGGCAAAAACAAAGTGCCCACAAATTACCACATAGGTGGTAATCCATTATGTACAGAAGAAGTAATTAGGGACCTGGGGACCCAAGTTGATAGCAATCTCTCATTTGACAACCACGTGGCCAAAGTGGTTAGAAAAACATTTTATATAGCCCACCTAATCATGAAGGGATTCACATCTAGATCAGGGGAGGTCATCATGCCTCTTTACTCATCCCTCATCAGGCCCATAATTGAGTACAATGCCCCTTTCGGGATGTACCTTACCAGACCTGCAGCAACTGGAAAGACCCCAAAAGTACCTCACCAAGAGGATCAAAGGGCTCAAACAGATGCCATATGCTGCCCGGTTAAAGAAACTCCAGCTCTACTCAGTGGCATCCCGCCTGTTCAGAGGCGATCTGTGCCTGACGTATAAAGCCATATCCAACCCGGAATTAATGGACATGCTGCACCTCAGAAAATCCAAATCCCATCGAGCTATGTGCTTGAGAGACTTGAACCTCAGCACTGAAATAAATAGGACATGCTGGAGGGACAGATTCATAACCCAGAGGCTCCCTTCACTCTGGAATAAAATCCCAGTCCAGGTTAGGCAGAGTCCCTCATTGACTCTCTTCAAGAGGAATCTTGATGAGTGGATGGGAGATCGTAGGTTTACCCCGGGTATCACTTCTGTGTCACTGTTAGACAGAGGCACAGTGTACTAACCTCGAAAAAGGGCATAGCAAAATAAATTTAAAATGGGTGGCAAAAGCCAAACACATTCTGGCTAGGCTTATAAATGCCCTAGGGCAGATAGCCTAGTATGAACCTATGAACCTATAAACAAGAATAAGGCAAACTACCAATCAGAAAAGCACACAATGAGCCTTCCTCTAGCAATCCCCAATTCAGATGGGTCTAGATCTGTACACTTCTGCCACAAGAATGCAGAAAAAAAGCCCTCAATGTAACATGGCTGGTGTAGTGCTCAAGTGTAAGAAAAAGGCAGAATCTAGATTCAGCAGCCCTGAATCTAGTCAGTAGAATTTAACCAGCTATTTAAACAACAATAACAGTACAGTATTAAAAGTGCAGATATGCAGTAAAAATAACAGCAATGAAATAGTAATTAAATAAAAACAGTCAGCAAAGTGCAATAAAAGTTTAAATAGTGCTTATTTTCATTTTTTCAGCAGTGGATGGCTTGGAATTCAGCAGACACACACTGTTCTCTGGGGAAAAGGGAAATTTCCTAATCCCATTGATCTATGATCTACCTCAGGAAAAGCTGGTAACATTCAGTTAGCTGATTTTTGATCAGCTGTATCGAATTTTCCCATAGTCAACAAGTAACTAATCAATGAAAGTTATGTAACCTGAGAGCAAGGAAAAAAGATGCCATTTGTCTTTTTTTCCCCTTTTTATTATTTTTATGATCTACCATTTCGGGCCAATCATTTATATTTCAAGTTTATGATATTTCAAGGAACTATTTTATATATATATATATATATATATATATATATATATATATATATATATATATATATATATATATAAGAGAGTATATAAAAGAGAGTATACTTGACTGGATACTCACCAACAGACACCCCCAGAACTATATGTCTGGGACTCTCCCCAATGATCTTAGTGATCATCTGATCACATACATTATGAAAGACAAAACCAGTTGGCAATCTTGCCTATCTATAGGTCCATCAGAACCAAGAAAAACTTTGACCCAACAAAATTTCAATTAGAACTCAAATCTTGTAACTGGTCAATACTAAAGCACCTTCCCCTTGATGAGGCAGTGTCTTTCTTTAACAATATATTCCTTACTATACTTGACTCACATGCTCCAAAACGATCACCCAGAATTAAAGCTCAACTAGCACCCTGGCTAACAACAGAATCCAAATCCAAAATAACAACTAGAGATAAAGCATGGGATAAATGGCGCACTACCAAGTTACCCCTAGACCGTATCAAATTCCAACAATTAAGAAATGAGACTAAAAAAGCCATCACACTAGACAAGAAAAACTACTTTTTCCATCTGCAACATAAAAATCAAAATAACCCTCAAAAGTACTGGGCAGGCTTAAATAAACTTCTCCAACCAGGCAAATCCACCACTCCTACCCCAGGTACATTATCTGACAAGAGCCGAGAAGAAGTAGCAAATTCCTTCAATACTTTCTTCACTGAAACCATTCAGTCCTTAGCTAACCAACTATCTCCTCCCTCCACATCAATAAATGCTACTCCCGACTCGCCACTCTCTTTTATCCTCCAACCTGTGTCCACATCCTATATCAGATCCCTTTTGAAAAAGCTGAAGCCAACCACCCTTTCTGCCGATCTTCTCCCAGCTGAATATCTGCAAATAGCTGCAGATGTCATAGCCTACCCTATCTCGATTTTAATTAACAGAACCATAACCAAGGCCACAATCCCCTCAATATGGAAAATATCCTACGTTATACCACTCCACAAAGGAGGTTCATCCACAGAACTATCAAACTATAGACCTATAGCCATACTATCACCACTTGCCAAAATTATGGAAAAGTGTGTGCACAACCAACTAATGCTCTATCTAACCCAGAATAAACTACTAACAGACTCTCAACATGGATTCAGACCCCATCACAGTACCACCACTGCCCTCCTCTCTTTTACTGAAAATATAAATCTTAACCGGAATAACAAAAAAATATCCTCTGCTCTCTTCCTGGACCTATCGAAAGCCTTCGATATGGTAAACCACCAGTTACTTCTACATACTCTAAAAACCCTGTATCTAGATAGTCCAGCTCTTGACTGGTTTCAAGCCTACCTCAATGGGAGACAACAAGCAGTGCTGTGGCAGAACAAGCTCTCTTGCCTGCTACCAAATACCATAGGAGTTCCTCAAGGCTCCATATTAGGACCTCTCCTCTTTTCAGTCTTTATAAACTACCTCCAAACAGTCATTCCTGAAGCCACCTGTATTCAGTATGCAGATGACTCAACTCTAATATGTTCCAATGCCTCTTTCGAAAATAAACTACAACCCAGCAGTTTTACAACAGTCGAAAACTGGCTCGCCAACCATCTCCTGATCTTAAACCCAAATAAAACCAAACTACTTCTCTTCTACCCAACGAATAAATCACCTACCGAACACTTTACTATACAATCCAATAATGGGACCATTATCTCCCCTGACACCTATGCAAAGCTACTAGGAGTAGACATTGACAATAAACTCAGATTTGACATGCATATCAACCAAACCATTAAGTCAGTCAACAAGAAACTTGGGTCCTTATACAGAATAAAAACCTTCCTTACTCCAAATACCAGGGCAGCCATTGCCCGCTCACACCTTCTCTCCACCCTACTATATGCCTCTCCTGTGCTTACTAACCTTAACAAATGTGACCTAAATAAGCTCTCATCCTGCTACAATCACATTGCCAGATTCGTTACAGGCCTACCCTACAGAACGCACCATTGTATTAACCTGAAAAAACTTGGATGGATAGAATTCCCATGCCTTCTCCAGCAGTACCAACTCATAGAGGCAGTCAAAATCCTTAAACAACCTGAGAATACCCCTGCTCTAAAAAACTTAATGACTCCTTACTCTAATCTAAGTTGCCTTCGCTTAGCAAATAGACTCTTTGTCCAAACAACTAAATCTTACAACCTAGGTGGTGACGCACTGTTTGCTAATACCACTGGAAAAATATGGAACTCTCTCCCCAATAACCTCATGCTTATAACTTCACTAGGTCAATTCAAAAATAGTCTAAAACTCCACTTTAAGTCACGTTGGCTTTGTCCTTGCTCAAACCCAGACTAGCTCTTTGCCGTAAACTAAAACCAAAACCAAGCCCATACTAGTTTTTCGTATTATCCATACCCAAACAGAACAACCTAGCAAGGGTTATAAGAACTATGTATGTTACCAAACGCTAAGGTATAATATGGCCTAACGGCCTAACGACTCTGCTAGCATGTTATTAACAGAACAACCTAGCAAGGGTTATAAGAACTATGTATGTTACCAAACGCTAAGGTATAATATGGCCTAACGGCCTAACGACTCTGCTAGCATGTTATTAACAGAACAACCTAGCAAGGGTTATAAGAACTATGTATGTTACCAAACGCTAAGGTATAATATGGCCTAACGGCCTAACGACTCTGCTAGCATGTTATTAATGTATAATCTAATGATTAGTAGTATTTTGCATATGATAGAGCATGGTAGTTTTGTAATAGTATGTAAATAGTCTTTTTTCTTTTTTCTCTCTTCCTCATTATTGTTCATCTAATATACTATTTTTTGTAACAATTTGTCATTGTAACTCTGTTGGAGCTTTTCTCCCCGGGCCTCCGCTGAAAATGGACATGTATCCAGTTGGACTATCCCGGTTAACAAATGTAAAATAAAATAAATAAATAAATAAAATTAAAAAAAATATATATATATATATATATATATATATATATATATATGTATACACACACACACACACACACACACACACACACACACACACACACACACACACACACACACACACACACATTTATTTATTTATTTAATATTTGTTTACCAGAAAAGTCTGACTGAGATGGAGCCCATTTTCAGCAGAGGCCTGGAGACAAACCCTCCAGACACATGTCTTTAGAGTGTGGGAATAAACCAGATCACTCAGAGGAAACCCACACAAATGCAGGGAGGACATGCAGACTGTGCAATGATGGCACCCTAGCCAAGAATTGAACCAGAGAACCTCTTGCTGTGAGGCGACAATGCTAACAGCTGCACCACTGCTCCATCCTATATATTTATATCTATATACACGCACACACACACACACACATATTATGTATATATATATATATATATATATATATATATATATATATATATATATATATAATTTGTGTGTGTATATGTACACATATATGATTATGTGTTGAATTATCAAAATGCTGAAGTCATCGATAACAGCATTCTGGAGTGCAACATATTGAAAAAATGTAAACATTGAAAAAAAAGTATTGCGAAAGAAAACAGTTTCCTTTGGTGGTCAAAACACCAAAATCCAGAGCACATTCAGCTCATATTTGACTATTGTCACTGTTATGGAAAGATTTTTTTAAAGGTGAGGTATGGATACAGGGTTAGAGGCAGCAGCTCCCTGCTCCACCTTAATGATATCTGCTAACTGTAACCCTGATCTTACCTTTAAAAAACTCTTTCTGTAACAGTGACATTAATCTAGACATCTTGGATGTACACAGACTTAGGTTCATAGGTTCATACTAGGCTATCTTCCCTAGGGCATTTATAAGCCTAGCCAGAATGTGTTTGGCTTTCGCCACCCATTTTAAATTTATTTTGCTATGCCCTTTTTCGAGGTTAGTATACTGTGCCTCTGTCTAACAGTGACACAGAAGTGATACCCGGGGTAAACCTACGATCTCCCATTCACTCATCAAGATTTCTCTTGAAGAGAGTCAATGAGGGACTCTGCCTAATCTGGACTGGGATTTTATTCCAGAGTGAAGGGAGCCTCTGGGTTATGAATCTGTCCCTCCAGCATGTCCTATTTATTTCAGTGCTGAGGTTCAAGTCTCTCGAGCACGTAGCTCGATGGGATTTGGATTTTCTGAGGTGCAGCATGTCCATTAATTCCGGGTTGGACATGGCTTTATACGTCAGGCACAGATCGCCTCTGAACAGGCGGGATGCCACTGAGTAGAGCTGGAGTTTCTTTAACAGGGCAGCATATGGCATCTGTTTGAGCCCTTTGATCCTCTTGGTGAGGTACTTTTGGGGTCTTTCCAGTTGCTGCAGGTGTCTGGTAAGGTACATCCCAAAAGGGGCATTGTACTCAATTATGGGCCTGATGAGGGATGAGTAAAGAGGCACGATGACCTCCCCTGATCTAGATGTGAATCCCTTCATGATTAGGTGGGCTATATAAAATGTTTTTCTAACCACTTTGGCCACGTGGTTGTCAAATGAGAGATTGCTATCAACTTGGGTCCCCAGGTCCCTAATTACTTCTTCTGTACTTAATGGATTACCACCTATGTGGTAATTTGTGGGCACTTTGTTTTTGCCAAAGGGGATGACTATACACTTTTTGGCATTTAGCTTGAGGCCATGGCTCTGGCACCAGTTGTCTGTTTCTATGAGGCCCTTTTGGAGGATGCTTGTGTTGGCTGGAGAGTCGATTATGGTGCCCAGTTTGCAGTCATCTGTGAACTTGGTCAGCCACAGCCCTTCCGTGTTGGTCTGTACCTCCGAGAAATATATACCGAACAAGAGAGGTCCCAGGACTGAGCTTTGTGGGACACCACTTGTAACTGGTTTGGAGTCTGACATGGCTCCAGAAATTCTAACCATGTGGGTTCTGTCCTTGAGCCAGTTTGCAATCCATCTAGTTACATATGGGTTTATATTTAAGCTGATTAGCTTATCTATAATGCCCGAGTGGGGTATTGCATCGAAGGCTTTTGCGAGGTCCAGGTAGGCTGTGTGGACCACCTTCCCCTCGTCAATGGCCTTGGTGACTGTTTCAAAGAAATCAACCAGGTTTAAGAGGCAGGATCTGCCCTTAACAAAGCCGAACTGGGTAGGATCCAGTGTCTGTAGGTCCTCAATATCTTTATTTATGAGGTCCATGATGATCCTTTCCATAGCTTTGCAGACCAAGCTAGTCAGGCTTATGGGGCGATAGTTTCCAGGATCCGTTGAGGCACCACCTTTATGGAGAGGGACCACTGTTGCTGAACGCCACTCTTTGGGCACATATCCTGTAGTAAGGCTGAGATTGAACAGTAGTTTTATGTTTGGGTTTAGCTCTTCTTGGAGTTCATGTAGGACACAGCCCGGGACACCGTCTGGTCCCATTGATGCTGTGTTTTTTGCTTTGGAGAGGGCGGCTCTTACATGAGCATCTGAGATGTCAGGGGCAGCACTCTGCTGGGATAGATATTTGCCCTTTGGTGGGGAGAAGTTTGTGCTGAACCTGTCAGCTAGGATGTTGGCAATGTCTGTGGGTTCAGTGTATTTTTTGTCATTTTGGACTAATTCTGAGCATATCTGGGAATTACCACCCAGGTTCCTAACATAACTAAAGAAAGCCTTGTGATTATCCTTAGTGTCCTGTGCAATGTTTCTCTCGAAGCTGGCCTTAGACAATTTTATGAGTGCCCGTAGTTTTTTGCTAATACTGATCAGTGATGCCTTCCCTTTTTGGGATTTGCTCTATCATTTAATAGCTTCCTCCTTCTGTTGTATAGTTTATTTATGGCTGGGGTCCATCAGACAGGACATCTGCCTTTGGAGGATTGGGTCTTGGTTTTATTTGGGATTGCATGATCCATGCATTCCTGAAGGTGTTCATAGAATGCATTTATAAAGGATTCTGCGGTCTGGGCCATATTTTCCACAGGCCCAGAGGCTTTGAAGGATTCCACCTCGGTTTTGAGGAGTGTGAAATTTGCTTTAGAGAAGTTTTTCACTGTGGTTTTCTGGGCAGGGGGTGGGGTCGGGATGTGAATATCCAGTGAGATTAGTTTATGGTCTGATCTTACCAGTGAGGGATACACTTCTGGTCTGGAGCATAGAGTCCCCATGTTGGTGATGATCAGGTCCAGTATGTTTTCCCTCTTGTGGGAGTGATAACAAGTTGTTCCATAGCATTTGAGTTTATAAATTCTAGGAACCTTTGGGCTAGGTGTTGGAGCTAGAGTAATGCTCCCAGTCTATGTTTGGGTAGTTGAAGTCGCCCAATATAATGGTGTTTGGAGAGACCTTCATATTTTCCAGTGTTCTCAGAAAGGCCGAGTGGGGTTCCTGGGTGTGGGAGGGTGGTCTGTAGCAGGCTATAAACTGGAAGGCAGTTTTACCCACTGTTAGTTGCACATGGATAGTCTCTGATGCTCCGTGCTTTGCCACCAACCTGGAGGTGTGGGTATCTTTGATGAATATCGATACTCCCCCTCCTTTTGTGGTTCGGTCCAAGTTTTGGGGCCGAAAAGCATGGTATGAGGTATAACCTGGTAGTGCTAGGGTGCTTTCGGGAGCCCTGAACCAGGTTTCTGTTACTGCACAGATATCGATGTTCTCCATGCTAAGGAGAGTTTTGAGTGCGTGCATCTTGAGGTTTAGACTTCTGGCGTTGAGTAGCATTACTCTTAGTTTCTTATCCCTTGTGATACCTATGGAGGTGGGTTTGTCTTTTGAGCCTTGCCTAAAAAAGGCACTATGGGGGTAGCAAGAGCCTTTGCCAATATCCGAAAGCCCAGGGGTGACAGGTGCAAGCCATCCCTAGCGAAGCATCATGGCTTGTCGAGCTTGTCATCCCAAGCTGACAGGCATTGGATCCCCTTTGAATGACACCAGTACTTAAGCCAGTTGTTGAAATTGATCATCTTGTCTTCATATTGTGGCATCATTCTTGGTGAGGGTAAGATGCTACTCAAGGTCAGGGTCATACCGGCCTGGGCTACATGCTCAGAGAGCTCCTTTATGTCTCTTTTCATGTAGTCCAGGGAGGTACGTCTCAGGTCATTCACACCAGCATGGACAATGACTGAGTCATATTTGTACTTGCCTTGGAGTGACCTGAGTGCTTGTGTTATGTGGCGGATCCTAGCGCCTGACAGGCTGCTCACCGTGACCCTCTCCTTGTTCAGCCTGGTGAGCGGGACGTCAGTGTGCCTGACGATAGAGTCACCTATTACAAGTGTATCAGGTGTGTTGTTTAGTCATAAGGGCTGTGACTGTTCGGCACACAGGCTTTGTGAGATATGTGTTGCACGTGTTTTGTTTTGGGGTAGCGGTTGCTTGGGTGTCTGCTTTGGAGGTCTCTGCTGCTTAGGCAGATCTTTATTTAGAGCCTCCGAGTATGTTTTTGTGTGATTATGTGTTTGGTTTGCTGTCGTGGTAGGTCTATGTGAGACTGGAATTGTAGTGAGTCTGGTTTCCTTCTCCTCTTGACTGGTTATGCCAGTACTGAGTTGAGAGAGCTTAGCCTCCAGTTCGGCTATATGGTTGCATCTCTCACATGTGTTGGAATTTGTTGGGAGGAGGAGAGGGTTGTCTGTGTACATGAGGCAGTTGTAACATTGCCTCAAGATTCCCAGATTCACCAGCTGGACCGGAGAGGAGATTGACAACTGACCTTTGGACATGCTAGAATAATATTGGGAATTCCTTAATAATTGAAAACAAGGGCCAGTGGGGAGTGAGGGTGTAGTGCTTTTAATTTTTAGTGCTGACTTATATAATTGCTTTAGCGAGCAAGTGCCAGGTAACTTAACTGCAATGTGTTACAGGTAACTTAAATGCAAAAACGACAAACAGTAACTTTCTTTCAAGTGAAACAAGGAAATAAGTACAGTAAGCAATGCAGATATCACAAGTGATCCACAGAAGCGCTGAGAAGCCACGTATTAGGTGGAATTAGTGTTCCAGGGAAATAACAAGCAAACAAACAACAAGCATATAAACAAAGCTAGATTCAGCAGGCCTGGATCTAGTCTATGCTACAGCAAACAAGGTGTACCAATTTCAGTAAGATACAGTTCAAATATTCAGGCACTATAAACCTTTAACCAGAAATTCCCAGCTCAGAAGGGCAGAGTCCAGCCTCTTCTCCCACAAGAGTGCAGACCACGAACCTTCTTAATGTAAAATAACTGGCCTGAAGCCCAAGTGCTTAAACCAGAACTAATACACTTTAAGAATAACAGACACTGGGCTCTCAATCAGCAGTTCCCAACTTAGAAGGATGAAAGCTACCTGTCCTGCCACCACAGTGCATGCCACAAACCTTCCTAATGTAAAACAACTGGTCTGAAGCCCAAGTGCTTAATCCAAAAGACTTAGAATGATAGCTACACTTTAATCAAGTTACTACCAAGCAGTAATAAATACAATTGAATACTTTAGAGAATGCCTGGATTAGTGCTCAAGTTACACAAACAAAGCTAGATCCAGCAGGCCCAAATCCAGTCTATGCCACAGCAAACAAGGCGCACCAACTTCAGTAAGAAGCAGTTCAGATATGCATGCACTATAAGCCTTTAACCAGAAATTCCCAGCTCAGAAGGGCAGAGTCCAGCCTCTCCTCCCACAAGAGTGCAGACCACGAACCCTCTTAATGTAAAATAACTGGCCTGAAAGCCCAAGTGTTTAAACCAGAATTAATACACTTTTAGAATAACAGACACTGAGCCCTCAATCAGCAGTTCCCAACCTAGAAGGATGTAAGCTACCTGTTCTGCCACTACAGTGCAGACCACAAACCCTCTCAGTGCAAAACAATTGGTCCGAAGCCCAAGTGTTTAAACCAAAAGGCTTAGAATGAGTTACACCAAGCAGTAATAAATACAATTGAGTACTTTTAAGATGATGCAAAAGTAAAATAAAGTAGGTAGAAACACAAGTACAGTAAAAGCAGATGAAATTTTTTTTTTTTTCTGAACAAGTGCTGAGATCAAAGAAACAGATTTGAGTGCTGAAACTAGAAAACTGGCTAGTTATAAGAAAAAAAACTAAGCTAGAAGGCTTCCCTACAACACAGAAGGGCTTGGGGGCTCAGAAGCCTACAAATAGTCTATACCACTTAACAGGAAAGGCAGGAAACAAGCTTAATTTTTTTTCTGTTTCCCAGATGCTCTCTTTGTACACAGTAGGAGTGCCTGAAATCAGAATATGATCTCACTGCACTCAGTTGAGTGAGCAAATGAGATGGGCCCAGAAGGAGTATCCAAACACAAATTTACAAGAGGGGCAGGCAGTTTCAAGGCCACTAAGATTAACACCAAAACAAAAACATGGAGGGTGGGTGGGACTAACTGAAGAGCAGAGTCAAAACTTCCAGTTCAGTTAATATTCCTGCAACACACAGTTAAAATCAATTTAAATACTGTATTTTTTTGAAAAAAAAGTGCAGATAAAGGTACTTATACACACTAACTATGCCATTACTTAACCCTACTATAATCCAAACCTCTTACACTCACACAAACATTCCTACCCCCAGTACTAAAACCTTCATAATACCTGAAGGTTTCAGCATTATTGTTCCAACTCACACTTACCTTACCCAGCAACATTTTATGCTCCATTCATACAAAATTGTAACATTTCATAAACTGAACAGTCATTTACTCCATTGATCAATTGCCAGTTCAGTGCAGTGAATGACATCCATATGTATTTGAGAATATATCCAAAAAGAAACAATGGCAGAATAGCACAAAAACGAAGTTTAATTCATGAAGTAAAATCCACAAGATAAAATCCAATAAAACACACGTAAACACGCTGTAATTACGCTGTTATAAAACCACAAGTGAGCGCTTTCATCTCCAAAGGGAGATTTCGTCAGACTAATGGTTACAACACACTGCTTCATTTAAATACTCTTAGCAATTAATAAGGTGCTTCAATTAAGCAATCCAATTAAAAGTTATCAGTTTAAAATGTGTTTGAACTACAACATTCTTAAACTATTCTGTATACCTCTAACCTAATGTTTAAAACCTTTCCTTTTTAAATACATAATGAATTCCTCTCTGTTGTTTAACCCTGGTGGAAAACACGCATTTAATCTCACTTGCCAGCAGTATTCAAGCCACCCCAATTCTTCTTCAATATTTATCTTTGTAACATTGGGAGTAGTAGAAGAAAGAAAAGGAATGTATAAATGTTTTAATTGTAACTATTGTAGTTATTTATATACAGATAGGCATGAGATTTTTGTGGGCAAAACTAAGATATATGTTCCAGGCAGATTTTCTTGTAAGGCTAAAAATGTTGTCTATTTAATAATATGTTTAGATTGCAACTCATTTTATGTTGGTAGAACAGGAAGGGAATTGTACAGAAGAATTTATGAACATCAATATGCCATAGGCAAAGGAGATGTCAAAAATGCTTTGGCAAAACATTATTTAGAAAGTAAATGTAAGACTAATTTCAAATGTTTAGTTATAGATTTTATCCATCCCACTGTTACAAAGATATCTTGTGGATTTTACTTCATGAATTAAACTTCGTTTTTGTGCTATTCTGCCATCGTTTCTTTTTGGATTTGTGCTTTGTTTTGAAGCGTGCTGCTTTGCTCATCGCTGTATTTGAGAATATATTGATTTTTTTGACACATACAAGCATGTCAGGCATCAAAACACAGGTGAATGATGTCAGCATTTTGAAAGTCAGCATATCTAAACATTTTAAAAAAGAAAACAAGATTGGAATGTTTTCATTTGGAAGACATTAACCAAAACCTACCACTTATTCAGACATAATTTATCTGAATAGAGTTATTGTTATGGAAAGCATTTTTCTAAGGTAAGGTGCAGGGTTAGGGTTAACATGCATTAGTAAGGTGGGCAGGGAACTAGCTTGCCATAGGAGGTGCATGAGTACTTCCAGACATGCTTCCATATGGCCTGCAGTATGCCATGAGTGTCAGCAATCCATCCAGGCTCTTTACCATGGACCAACCCATGACCCTTCCACCTCCTAAAAGGTAGGACAACCAATGCTTGCCTCTGCTTCCCAACTTCCTATGCAGCCCTTTCCAGTGCATGAGGCCTCTGCTGAAGCCTGATACAAACATTAGGTCATCACTCCTCTTTGACAGTGATGCCAGCTAAGATCCAGATTATAACACATCTGATTAATTACAAATCAGAGTCTGGTATAGAAGACATATAAAGCTATTTTAATTTGTACTTTGGAAAAATTTATAGCATGACTAAAAAAAAAATAGATGTGAAAAAATGGATGGACCATAAATTGACAATGCCAACACCCAATATTCCATCTTTAATTCATTAAGGCTAGACTGGATTTATATTGAAAAGGCAGACATAAAATAACAAGAAAAATGTTAGGTTATATAAATATATATATATATATATATATATATATATATATATATATATACAGATATGGATATATATATATATATGGATATATACTTTAACTAACCTTAACATTCAGAAAGAATCTCATTCTTTAGATTGGTCTTTGCCTCTATGGACCATCTTACTTGTGTGCTAACCCTAACTCTGCCCTTGCCCTAACCCTAACCCTACACATTACTTCATTAAAAACCCTTTCCCTAACAGTACCACTACAGAAGACAAAAGGACACAGAAAAAAGACAAATTAAAACATGAACAGCACTGACTCTGTCCCCTTACCTAACCCTTATTGTAAGGCTAACCCATGAACACTTGCAAATTCACAGTAGTTGCTATAAGAGTCTTTCACAGATTCACAATCACCACTTTTCATTCAAACATTTAATTTTCTGGCTCACTCCTGCTAACTTAGACTATGTAAAAGTAAATTAAACCATATGTGTTTCACTCAAGTGAGCATTCATTCATATGTGCATTCTCTTTTTTATACCCACAAAAACCTTTCTACCACATGTGACTCTACCCTTTGAGCTGCAGCCATATATTATTATACAACACATGAGAAAGGGGGGGTTAGAGGAGCATTTCCCCCTTATCATAGCACTCATGTGTGGTGTGATGCCCCACAACCTCTGGGCCAGTAATCAAGCAGCCTCAATCCTCCCTACTGGCACCAGTGGGGGACATTCACTGGGAGGATAACAGGTACACACACGTAGTATCTCCAGATGCAGCTGTCTGCATCAAACACAATGAAGCATAATTTCCTTTAAGAGCACATGGGAACACAGTCAGTCTGGGGTTGGTTTCTCCCTCTTTCTCCAGATCCCCAATAAGACTCCCCACTGGCACAGCTATAGAGTTGAGATCTCAGCTGAGTGTCCAAGCCAAGACCTCCAGCACACTGTCTGTCCAACCAGTACTCTGTGTCCCTGCCCAAGTAGCTGACACACACACTCTTTGAGATTTGATGTACACAGACACACACACACACACACACACACACACACACACACACACACACACACACACACACACACACACACACACACACACACACACACCTGGGAAAGGCTGACAGAGGTTTACTAACTATGCCCTCTTCTGCCCAGACTATAAGGTACTTATGACAGTCACCAGACAATCCCAGGTACCTTAAGGCTCTTCCAAAGGTATCTCTACAAAGATCATCCACAATGAATGCTTTAAATATATTTAATAATAAAAGAACAAGAAAATACTAAATATATATTCACAGTGACATCAGAGTTCAGAATCACAGGAAATACTTAAAATAACTTTGAATGACAGGCTCAGATAAATAAAGAAACATAATATCTAAACTAAGCTTCACTATATTCCTGACTGAATCTAAGATAATTACTGTTCCCTACTTACTTAATAGAGCAAGGCAGATAATGTGGTGAATGGTCCTTCTTGTTGTCAGGCCCAAGACAGAATACAAAATGCTCAATCTCACTAAGAGACTACATAAAATTGTATCTAAAATATTACTTCTGGTATAGATTGCAGAATAACATCACTCCTAGTTATCTGACTTCTAGTTCCCATGCAAGCCTCCACTGCTGGAAGCTGGCAGGATTTAGCACCTACCTGTAAAAATACACACACAAGGGATTTTGCTCAAATCTGTGGTAGGTGCTGGAAGTCATGAAACAATTTCATGCATCCATGCTTCCAGAGTAGTAATTAGTTCACCCCAAAGACAATACCGAAAGCTTCCTTGTACAGACTTTGTGTCTCTGAATGTATTGAAATTTGTGAAATAGCATCTTTGTGGCCTAGCCCGTAAAGTGATTTAATTTCAGATATATTTAAAAATTTGCTGGACTGAAGTTAACATCCTACCTGCCAGTTTCCTCTATTAAAACATATACATTTAAACCATTACAACAGGGCATGTACATTTCTCTTCTCTCCAGTAGGGCACACTGTGGATACATTTCAAACACAAGCACTTTACAAATACCTTTTCAACACAAACATCTGCACAAATCAGTTTGTTATACACATGACATACAGTTCTAATACATTTGTTACACAAGCATTTTGTATAAATCAGTTTGATATTCACAAATAACATATAACTATTTACAAAATTTCAGCTAGCTGTGCTAGCAGTACCTCCTGTCATCACATGTGCTAACACTAACTCTGCCCTAACCCTATATATTAACTTATGAAAATCATTTTCTAGAAGAGTATGACTACACAAGACACTCAGAGGCAGACATGCACTACACAGATTCACACTAGTACTTTTATTGCCTAACCTAACTCCTACTGTAACCCTAACCTGAACCACTAACACACATACACACACACACACACACACACACACACACACACACACACACACACACACACACACACACACACACACACACACACACTCACTGAAAAAAAATACATCACCACACTTTTGAACATGTACAAGTGTACAATCACACACACACAATTACACTCAAAAAATACACCACCACACTTTTGAACAAATTCTCATTTGAAAAAATCACTCACAAACTCAAACACATGCACCACACAATCTATCTTACTCCAATTCTAACCTGCAAACATTCACATACACACCCACCCGCCTATATACACGTGCCTGCACACTCAAAAAAATATACCAAACATACTTTTGATCAAATTCCCATTTGAAAAAAAATCACTGACAAACACATACACATATACCACATAATCTGTCCCATTATACTAACTCCTACTCTAACACTAGCTGGAAAACACACACACACACACACACACACACACACACACACACACACACACACACACACACACACACACACACACACACACACTCCCAGCCAAGTTTCACTTACTTCACTGTTAACATTTAACTCCCTCTGTTTGAAAAGAAAACAAAATCTGAATTTTTCATCATTTGCAAAACTTATCCACACAAAAACACATTTGAAGAGATTTGGCATACTGTCAGACACCTATATACACTAGTAACCTCTTTCAAATTTTCTATTTATTCTCCTATGGAATCAGATTATATTAATGCATATTAAAATCTTTTTAGAAATGCATTTATATCTCTTTGAAGCAGTGGCTTTCTCCTGTTTCCTTGTCAGTATTACAAATGTTTTTAGTCATACTGTGAGTGCATTAAAACAGAAACAATATGCAGATATTGTTTATTGTTTTATTGCTTATTAAAACTAACATAGATGATATGTTGAACAGTTGTAGGCTGAATAAGGAAAACATCCAACATTTTAGTTATCTTAAACTATTTTATTTAAATATTATCTTAAATAACAAAAATGCAAGCAAGTCTCATTTGTACTATTTTATAAAGTTACTTTAGAACATAAATCAGTTCTTTCTTACTTTCATTAGAGTTGTATAATCACTTCTTATTTTCCCAACTTTAATCATATTCAAAAACAAATTAAACTGAAGTCTGTAATGCTTACATATTTTCTTTGTTTTGGAGAATCTTTACATGGACTTTGAATCAAATAATCTTGCTCATTTTAACATAAATAACAGTTTGAAATAATAATTTAAGGTGGAGCTGTAAAAAAAAAAAATAAGGACGGGGTATATACATTTTTGAATTATATGAATTCTTTGTGTTATTTATTTTATTTTTATTCGTTTTACATTTGTTAACCAGGATAATCCAGCTGGGCTAGGTCCATTTTTGGTGGAGGCCTGGGGGGGAAAGCTGCACAATTACATACAACAATAACAATACAAACAAAAACAAACAGATGTTCAAAAGTAGTGACATACAGAAATATGCTGAGATTAACTGTCATTAAAGAAAACGTTGCATAATTAGATACAACAATGCCAAATACAATGTTTAAAAATAGAAAGATCACCTGTCTTAATAGGCTACAAGTTTATTTTAGATGTAAGAGATATATTCTGCATTAGGTTAAAAATAGGTAGGATAAGAGGGAGACAGTGTGGAATAAGTAGTAAAGAGATTGTTATGTTATACATGGGCAGGTCCAGGTTTTCCTGAGATGTGATTTAAGTGATTTTTTTGAATTGTGTGATAGTTATGGTAGATGTCATGGCTGGGGAGGTTATTCCAGGTTTTCACTGTGATATAATAGTTTAGAGCTTTTCCTGTAGTATTGTTGGCAGTACAGAGGAGAGATTTATTAGAAGAGAGAAAGGGATGGCTAGTAGGGTAATGGGAGAGCAGTTTTAGTGCTGGAGTTTAATGCCTCTTTCCTGCTTGTGTAAAACCATGAAAAATATCACTGTTGTGCTACTTATCAGCAGCAAAGTCAGACTCAAAGTCTAATTTTATTTATTGTTTCAACAGTTGTTACAGCTATATGCACCCATTTAATAACTTCACATAATCGACAAACATTTATTTTTGGTATTCAGCTATTATTACCATTGCCATTTGCACTGCTTTTACCATATTACACCTTTGCTCACATAAATATTTGGTTTCTTTCTTATTTTCTTAATATTATATGTTTTATCTAATGGCATTTCTTTTGCAGTTAATTTGCCATGTGTTATGAAGAGTATTGCATACATTTCACATTAATTTCCTGGACAGATCTCTTCTCTTCTTGTCAAATGATTTTTTGAAAGGTGTTGGCTCTGATTTCTATATACTTATTGCATTCAAACAGAATGTGTATCAGATCTTCCTGTTTAGCTGAAGTGATTTTTTTCAAAACCTTGTTTTTTTTCTCTATACATTGATTTTATTTATTTCTAATTTATAGGTTCATAGGTAAGTACTAGTCTAGCTGCCCTTGCAGGCTATTTTAAGCCTATCCAGTTTCCCTTTTTGTGCTCAAAATAACCTGTTCCATTTGGTTATGGATTGGCTTTACCCCTAATGAGAATAACTAGGATCATGCCATTGATAATTTATGGGAACCCACAAATAAGTTAAAGTATTTAGGAGCCGGTAATATTTTTTATATTTAAAATGTATTGGTACACTTCTTATACGTCTGTGTTTTACAATTAATTTAATTTCTGGATATACTCCTGACTTTAAAGCTGCAAGTGGTTTGAAAATAAAACACAGATATGACATATTTTTTGCTGTTTTAGTTTTACAGTTGCCTCAGATTTTACTTATAACCACACCCACAGAAAGATGTCAGCTAAGGTACTGCCATTAATTTACATATACTTGCATATTTCTTTAGATGGATTGCTACTTACTAAAATTATTGTTTCACTAATAGAGCACATGAGTTGGTTTTCAATGTAGGGTGTTGCACCTCTGAGACATAGCTAACAGACTGTCTTACTAGGATATAAGACTCCTCCGTTTGGATCAGTTCTTCATGGTGTCACATCAGGAGGTTTCATTTTGAAACAAAATTCCAAGGGGCAGTGCTTATCATCAAAATTAATTGCAAAAACAGCACGCATTTTTGCATTACATAATGAACAATTTAATATGGTATATGAAGGGGAGATTACACCCATCACTAATGTTTGGTTATTTGCATTTGCTATGGTAAGTTTGGCAATACACTTTAATGTAGGTTGTAAGTAGTTTTTTTATGCTTTCTAGATTATTTGTGTTATTTGCTCTATTAGATTTGTCCTTTAATGTCTCCTAGTCTTTATATCTTGCCTAGCTTCCTCTCTTTGAAATGTCCTTTCTGTTTTATCCTGGGCAGATATATTTATTGCTTAATTATATTTTCTGTAGCAGAAAGTTCTCTAAATATTGCCATCTATATCCATCCAGAATCTTTTCTTGCATATTTAGAATCATGGAACTATATCTAAAACAGCTTTGTCTCTCTAATATAATTTAGTTTTCTCATACATTCCTCTGGACTTCTCACGTGTTTAAACCAATTGGTCATTATATATATATATATATATATATATATATATATATATATATATATATATATATATACACACACACACACACACACACTAGAAATGTATGCAAAGAAGACCTAATGTCCTTTCTGATGACTAAGAAAAGGATGCATTTTGAGTGTCAGGTCATGGTGTAATTTTTGTTTTAGTGGCAGTGCCCTACACAGTCTGGCAAACAGTCATCAACCAACTTCAGAAAAACATATATATGTGCTTTTTAACAAAACAGCAGCAATAGATAGAGGCAATTCCATAGGGAGATAAACATTAGGATTACACTGCTGAGAATGCTGTGCTAGATATATATTGATCTTACTGAGACTACTAGGCTACCCCTGGGGATTTATTTGTGAGATGAAAAGAGAGGCTGCACAGTCAGAGAAATGCTCAAACCAGAGGAGATATCCAAATAGAATTACACTACTTGAGAGTTTTATGATAGTTAGACATTGCTGTTTCTGAGTAAACTTATGCCATTAATTGTGAGTGGAAAAGCGGCATCAGTTGATGTAGGGAATTCTGAATAGGTGAAAAGCTAACTATACTTTTTTATCTGATAAGACTGTACCACACAATCACTACTATTACTGCGTGAATTTGTATCACTATTTAAAACTTAATGGGGGGGCTTCAGTTGAGATATATAATATTCCACAGTGAAAGAAATATTAAACATATTTCATTGCTTGAGAGTAGAGTAACATATGTACATTGTTGTTATCAAGACAACCATTCTACCCTTAAGGATTTATTTGTTAGTGGAAAGGCATATTGTATTGGTATAAGGAATTCCACACGGGAAACATCCTAATAGCATTATAGTGCTTGAGAACGCAATAGCAGTCAGATGTTTTTGGTTACTGATTGAATTTATGCCATTATTTGTGAGTAGAAAATGAGAGTTGAATTGCTAGAGGGAATTATATGGTGGGTGGGGGGGCAAACAATACTACATTTTCTGAGAAGTGCCCCAGGAAGTCATTTCTGTTATCAATCAAATATTTGTCATTATCTGTGACTAAAAAAGTGTGGTTTATGTAGAAATACAGGCAAACGTTGGAGGAAAAAGAAAATGCTAAGAATATTCCATTGCTTGCAAATAGTGTGGGTGGAAAAAGGAAACTTATATGGATATAGAGACTTTCATGTAGAAAAATATCTCAGTTGTGTTACAAGGTTTAATAATACTGTGGCAGTCAGCCATTTTCTCAATGAGTGAATTTGTACCATAACCTATGAGTAGAAAAATATGGGCCAGTTTTGATATAAGAAAGACTGACAAGGGAAAAAAAAATAACTGCACTTAATTTTCTGATAACACACATGTTAATGAGATGCTGCTGTTAGTGAATGTTTTTTTTATTTGTGAATGGAAAAGGGGAGGTAATATAGGGAGGTCCACAGAAATAAAATACTAAGAACAATATACTCCCTGAGTACACTGTGCCAGGCATACATTGCTATTTTAAAGTGTGCCACTCTACCATTATGCATTTATCTTTTAGTAGAAAAGGCAGTTTGTATTGTTATAGGGAATTGCACATAAGAAAAAATATCCATAAAGCATTATGCTGATTGAGAACACCATGGCAGTCTGCAACCACTGCTGTTGAGAGAATCTGTTCCATTATTTATGAGAAAGAAGTAAAGTGGGCTTATGTTGATATAAGTAGTTCTAGAAAAGAAAAAAAATATCATCACCACTACCTTATCTAAAACGCATGCAACACTAATACATTGTTACTTACTGGTTCTTTTATCATGTTTTTGACTACACAAAGGGAGACTAGATTGTAATGTATGTATTTCTACAGATAAAATAATAGGAGATCTACACTGCCTGAGAACACTGTAGTAGATATTCATTGCTGTTTATCTGTGATTAGAAAATGCACCCTAAATTGATATAGGCAATCACAGGAAAAATACATTAATTTCACTATAAATCTTGAAGAAAAAAAAAAAAAAAAAAAAACTTCAGAAAAGATAAAGAGTTGCTTGATATAGTAAACAAACTTAAATTCTTTCTTATTTTTTAATAAAATTTGGTCTGTCTCCCAATATTTTCAAAATTTAATTTAATTTATTTAACATTTGGTTACTGGGAAAGTCTGACTTGGACCAAGCCAATTTTCAGTGAAGGCCTGGGGAGAAATGCTCCAGATGCATATCTTTGTAAAAATCTATTCTTAATTCTGTGTTCTATGTTGACCTTGTTCATAATGTTGATTTTAATTATTATTAGCATAATATTTTACTGAGTGTGGATATCCTCTTTGTTTTAATCTCGCAAACAAATAATTTAGGGTTTCATCTACTTACCATTTATCTGTAGTTAAATTAATAATTCTTTTGTGATCTTCTTTTACTTTTATGATTTCAGATATTTGGGATGCATACTGGAAAATGTAATAAAGAATTACTAGTTGTGCTTTTACAGGATAGTTTTGTTTTTAAAACATGTGCATTATATTTTTATAAATAGTCAAATCTACAGAAAACCTACTTGATCTTTACAGCTAAAACGTGTTAAACGTAGAATTTATCCACTTAATAAATGTATGGAGTTGATCTTCATTACGTTGCCATAATGAAAATGTTGTCAGTAATGCAATAATATTTTGCTCCCTGAAAACTTTCACTTTCATATAAATATTAATTTTCCCAATAAGCCACAACTAAATTGGAAAGATTGTGACCATTGTAGCCCCGTGGCAACTTATCTTAATTGCAAATAAACATCTTTACAAAGCACACACAAAAATATTTTGATATTTCCGCCATACATTCCAAAAAAAATCTAAATAAGCTTCCTTCTTACCTAATAGGCTAGTGACCCATTCTATCCCTACATCATAGTGTAAGATAGTATAAAAAGACTTTACATCCATTGTTAATAAAATATCCTTTGCTATAAAAGAAAAACTCTTTTATCTAGGTGACTAAATCAAAACAATCTCTCATAAATTATTTTTGTTTAATTATTAGTTCAAAAAATCCCTATCTACAAATTTAGACACAGGTTCTAATTTTGACCCTTGTGCTAAAATTGTTGCCTTCAGAGACAGGTTATGTGAATGTATCTTTGGTGTCCAACAAAAAGTGCCTAACCATGGTTGTGTACTAGAAAAAAAACATTTATTTATATATTTACATTTGTTGATCGGGAATCTCCGACTGGACGTAGGTCCATTTTCAGTGGAGGCCCGGGGAGAAAAGCTCCACAGTTAAAATGTACAGACAGTAGTTACAGTAGATTTACATAGCTATTAACAATTTGATTAACATAGCAATTAATTACAAACATAGTTACAGATGAAGAACATAGTACATCAGTAGACAACTAGAATCTTTATCTGTGAAGTACATAACAGACATTAACAACTGTTACAATAAGAAGTTCCTGCTGTATAATAAGTAGCAGGCTTATGAGCATCCGAGCTTGAATAGTATCATTAGATGAACTATCCTACAACCAATATGATGTCATTATAGCAGCCTTAGTAATTATTGTATCAATATATATATATATATATATATATATATATATATATATATATATATATGGGTCACCTTCAGATGCCCGACAACGCGTTTCGCCGACACGGAATCCGACGGGACGAAAACACCGACAACGCAGATGACCGACAAGGTGAGAACCCGACGGACTCGGTAAGTGTGCGATCGAGTGAGGGATTTAGTGTTAGGGAGCGGACAGGTAAGTGTGGGATAGTGAGGGACTGTGGGTTTAGGGGTGGGTTAAGTGAGTTAGGGTTAGGGTGCAGGTAGGGTGAGTCTGCGGTAGTGTCGGACATTGGGGTTAGGGGTGGGTAAGTGAGTTAGGGTTAGGGTGCAGGTAGGGTGAGTGTGCGGTAGTGTCGGATCTTGGGGTTAGGGGTGGGTAAGTGAGTTAGGGTTAGGGTGCAGGTAGGGTAAGTGTGCGGTAGTGTCGGACCTTAGGGTTAGGGTTTGGGTTAGGGATAGTGGATATGTTATGTAGTGTACTGTGTTGTTTACGTGTAGTGTGTTGGTGTAATGGTTTTCGGTGTTTTGCGTTGTCGGTATTTTTTGTTGTCGGTCTTTTGGTGTCGGTGATTAGTGTGTCGGCGAAACGCGATTTCGAGGATATAAAGGTGATCCATATATATATATAAAACAAGCCTTCCATGTTTCTCTCATAAATATCAGTATTCAAAATTTAAAGTAGTACATCCTTTGTCAGCATACACTATTCTAATTTTCTATTGTTACTTAAATTAAATAATGCTTTTTTTTCACTTATTGACAAATTGTAAATCTTGTTTGGCAGATAATTTAATAAATATCTAATATCCTTATCACACATACTTTCAAAAGCCTGTATAGTTGAATGAGGTTCATAGGCATTTACTAGGCTAATGATCACAAGGCCTTTTTAAGCCTAGCCATGCATCCCAAATCTCTGACAAGTTCTGATACCCTTGATAAGTGTAAGCAGTGTTTGGTAGATGACCCAACAGGTTACCTGTGTCCATTAGAGACATAGGTGCCAAACCTTGAATTGGATTAGGGAGGATCTCTGCTTCACATGGATGGGGAACCTGTTCCATAGACACAGTAGTCTCTGGGATACATACCTATCTCCAACAGATTACCTATTTATATCACAGGCAAGGTTTAAGTCTTTAGAATGGGTAATTCTGGTATTGTTTGTTTTGTGGATATGCAGGAGGTCTATCAGAGTGGGGTCTGGCAATACCCTGTATGCCAGTTATAGACTCCCTTCAAAAGCATGTATGAGACAGAATACAGGGATAGGGCCTTGAGATGGTCTGCATAGGGCATTTTACTTATGCCCTGTATTCTTTTAGTGAGGAACCCCTGTGGACGTTACAATTGTTGGATATGCCTGGTTAGGTACATACCAAAGGGGGCATTGTACTCAATGATAGGTCTGATGAATGTCGATTACAGTGAAACAATGACTTCCTTGGACTTAGGTGCCATACATTTGTTTATAAGTTGTGCAATATAGAATGGTTTCCTCACCACTGTAGACACATGATGGTCAAAGGCTAGCTTACTATCTATGTGTGACCCTAAGTCCCTGACTACTGGGTCAACTCTAAGGGGTGTGTTGTCAATATGATAGTTGCCAGGGATGGATGACTTCCCAAAGGATACTATTATGCATTTCTTGGCATTTAGTTTTAATCCATGGCTCTGACAATAGTTATTTATCTGTGTCAGCCCCTCCTGGAAAACATTTGTGTCAGTGTAAGATTCAGTGACAGCTCCTAATTTGCAATCATCTGCAAATTTAGTCATCCAGAGACCACTGACATTGGCCTTGACATCTGAGAAGTAAATGCCAAAAAGGAGCAGTACAAGGACTGATCCCTGAGGACTCCACTTGTGACTGACCTCTTTGTAGAGGCGGACTCTCCAATTCTAACTTCCTGGGTCCTGTCTGTGAGCCAGTTGGCTGTCCACTGGGTGACATGCGAGTTTGTACCTAACCTCTTGAGTTTGTCAACAATGCCTGAGTGGGGTATTGTATCAAATGCCTTGGCCAGGTCAAGGTAGGCAGTGTGGACAATTTTGCCCTCATCCATTGCTATGGTGACCTTCTCAAAGAAATCCACCAGGGTGAGTAGGCATGATCTGCCCTTGACTAAACCACCCTGGGTTGGGTCCACTGTCTGGAGGTTTACTATATCCCTTTTGATCATCTCCATGATAATTATTTCCAAGGTTTTACATATAAGACTAGTGAGACTTATGGGTCTGTAGTTTCCAGGGTGTGTAGATGGCCAACATTTGTGCAGAGGGATGACTGTTGCCTTTCTCCATTCATGAGGCATGGAACCTGTTTGGAAGCTACAGTTAAGTAGTAATGCCAGAGGCCATGATAGGTCATGTTTCATGCCATTTAGAAGGCATCATGGGATATTGTCTGGGCCCATTGATGCAGTGTTCTTGGTCTTAGAGAGAGCACAAAGAACATGTTCCCTAGTGATAGTAGGGAGAGTTATATTTGATGATATTTCCTGAGGGAAGGTTGAGGGGAGAGAAGGGTAAAGCTGGAGCTGATTGTATCAGCCAGGATGTTTGCTATGTCTTCTGACTCACTATAGGTGGCTCCATTTACAGTGAGCTGTGCACACAATTGTGCATTGCCTTTGAGGTTGTGGACATAGCTAAAGAATGCTTTGTGGTTGTCCTTGGACTAGGAGGCCAAACTTACCTCAAATTTGGCTTTGGTAGACTTTTATTTGTCCTCTGAGTTTGTTTAGTTTGATGAGAGTGCCTTTATCCTGCTGGATGCTACACCTCCTAATTTTTGCCATGATTTTCTTCATTCTGTGGAGGATTTTAAATGTGTGGAATAACAAAATGACTTTCTTCTTAACATTTGAATCCCCAAAAACAACGTTTAAATGTAATTTTTTTTAAAATAAGTAAATAATTCTGACAAAATCTTCCCTCTTTAACGGCACAAATTGAAACTCTTTTCTAAACACTGCATACATGTTTAATGTTCTGGATAATAAATTATAAAACTATAAAATTGGTCACTTCTGCCTGATTTTTTTTTTCTTTTTCTTCAGCAAGTAATTGCTATTATTGCCATTGCAATATATGGTTTACTATTATAACTCCGAAGTGCATTCTGTCGAAAGCCTGTATCTTCGATTCCTAAGCGCGAAAGTGACAATGTTGAATTCTGACATTGCCAAAAGTACATATCGAATTCGACCTCCAAATGGGCTTTAACATAGGTCGAGATAGGGGCGGGATTTGTACTTTGACAATGTCGGGTTCGACATTGTCACCATTCGAACCTTGCCATTCACTGTAGTGGTGTTGACAAAATAAGCGTTGGAATTATAATAGTAAACCGCAATATATCCATTCATTTATGTGTTGCTGTTAGCCCGTTTGAACTACTTCCACTCATTCTTTGATATCCACTGGCTGCTGTATTTTGTAACTGGTTTTGTAGTTCCTTGTTCAATAAGATTGCTTCTACTTTGTGGAATATATTGTCTTTTTGTATTTTATTGTATATTGTTATCTGTGCTGATAGACTGGTTATTCTCAGCAATTGTCTTTGAAGCAATTTTTCTGCTGGTTGTGGAACTGCTAAGAAATCTGAGTTCCTGTGGCAATGTTAACCGCTGTCATCATCACTTTTCCTGTTTCTGATTAGATTCCATCTCTTTTGGGAATTGGACAGATTATAATCTTTTATGTCTGGCGGCCCCGGTGGTGCAGCGGTTAGTGTTGCCGCCTCACAGCAAGAGGTTTTCTGGTTTGATCGTTGGCTGGGGTACCTTCTGTGTGGAGACTGCATATCCTTCCTGTGGTCATGTGGGTTTCCTCCGGGTGCTCTGGTCTCCTCCCACATCCCAAAGACATGCTGTAGGTGGATTGGATACTCTAAATTGGCCCTAGGCATGAGTGTGTGCATGTGTGTGCCTTCTGTGGAAAGTTGGGGGCTGGACTGGCAACTCAACACCGTAAAACTCCACTGCCATTCATGAGCAGACAGGTGATCCGCTGTGGTGACTCCTAAACGAGAAAAGCCGAAAGAAGAGATAATCTCTTATGTGTCTCTAAATTTTCTTATTTTTGTTAGATTTTAAAACTAATTTTCCTTATTTACCTTGATGTTAATATTGTTTAAGGATTTATGAGTCTGATTTTCATTTGATGATAAATTAATTTTAGCCATTGTAGTGTTAACTTATTTATGCATCTTTTTAAATTCATTATTTGTAGTTTTACACTAAGATACCAAAGTACAAGAGCCCTATTGTTTTGTATAACTCCTTCCACTTAGTTATGAAATCTACTATATAATGCAAAAGACTGGACATTTTATTAATATAAAGACCCCTTGGAAATTTCTTAGTTTTAAGCAATCTTCAAGAAAAAGGGAGGTCCCACTGGACTCTTTTGAGTATTAATAATGATGACTCCAGATCCTTAAATAAAATGTCAGGGTTTAGTGAAATAATGTGTACCTGGCTATATGGCCATGTCAGGGTTTAGTGAAATAATGTGTACCTGGCTATATGGCCATGTCCTGTTCTTCTGAAAAAAGAAATTTGTTCCAGTTTTTGTAACAGTTACACTGTACTTGTATGTATTCCACCATCATCTTTGGAAGTAGCAGCTATAGGATGTTCAACCACTGTTTCATTTTGAGTTGCCCATTTAGATGAAACATTATGAATGGACATAGTTGGAAAGGAATGCTCCACTTCTTATAACACTGTAATTGTGGAGTGAGACATTTTGAAATAAGGAACAATGAAAAACTCTCAAAAATCTACTGAAGCTGAACAACAAGTTCGAAATAACTAAAAATCCATTTGAAAAATACCAGAAAAAAAAAAAAAGCCATTCAATATAATAGACAAACATTGTTATGATTCAGGGTACTTTCATCTTTCAAAACAACACTTGATCAGGCAAAATCACTGACATCAATCATATATATATATATATATATATATATATATATATATATATATTGTAATTAATACCTATTAAAGGAGAAACACATCCACAGACTCAAAAAGTATGTTTATTTCATTATGGTCTGGTGTTTCCTACATTTTAACACCATCAGCACCATATCAGCAAAACTCTTTGTGCCAAGGGAGACAATGTACTGCAGTTAAATTCAGCACTGTGCTACAGTGAGATCTCTAAAGTGAGAATAACATCATGTTTTCATTCCATGAAAGCTTTAAGAAGTCTTAAAAGCCATATGACCTTTTATGCATGGGTAGCAAATAGGTGGCTTCTCAGACATTTCACTTTAGTTGTGTGGCATCATAATCTGCTCCAGTGGGTGGGCATATGACTTTTACTTGGAATGGTAAATGCAGCACACTGACTGTATCTTTCCTATTACATTAGAAACAATACATCCTACACAGTTCACCAGACAAAGCAATCTTTTTATGACTAAAACCTGGAATATCCACAAGTGCTTGTGTTGAGGAGGGGATTGTACTGCAGTCAAATTCAGCACTAATTTTCAGTGAAATCTCTATGTGTAAAATGGCAGTCTTGAGTGAATTTTAGTATCCTGTTGTTATTATTTATTTAAGGTTTCTTAAGAAGTCTCAAAGATGGATTAGCATATGACCTTTGATACTTAGGTATCAAAAGTATGGATTCACAGATATTTCACTATCAGTTTGACATTTTGCAGTCTACTCAATTTTTATTGAAGGAATATGACCTTTTTGGGTTGAAGTAATGCAAAACATGTCCAGAATATATTTTTACTGAGTTTTCATTATCTCAGAAGCAAGGATTTTGTACATTTCACAGGACAAAGCAAAATTCTGGAAATGAAAACTTGGCATGAGCAATACTCCATCTCTTGAGAGGAATACTGGCTGGTGTCAAATTCAGCATTGAGCTGCAGTGATATCTGTAAAGGTAATACAGCAAATTTTAAGAGAATGTCATACCTGAATATCTTATTGTCATTCCAGGAATTTTTTTTAGGAAGACTCAAGGAGGGGCTGATATGGTATTTTATACATAGGTACTAAATGAATGTTTTTACCAAGATTTAATAACTGAGCCCTGATATGCTACTTAAATTCACTTTACATGAATAGTGAGTTTTTACCTCTGCATCCATACTTGCATGTGCTGAACATAGCTTTACTGAATTGTCATCACATCAGAAATAAAAATTATATATATATATATATATATATATATATATATATATATATATATAAAGTAGGCAATAAGGAAAATTGACATCTCTATGGACAGAATGGCAGTCTTAAGTGCATTTTGTACCAAAGTGTCCTGTGTTGGGTCTCTAGATTATTTAAGAAGACTCAAAGGAGATCTGGGACATAAGTTCCAAATTTATGGCTTCACAGGTATTTATGTTTCATTGCCTGACATGCTGCATTATACTTTGTTTCCATTCAAGAAGATGTATAGTTTTGATCATGGAAATCAGAGCAGTACAAGTTCAGACTATAGTTAAAGAATTGTTATTATGTCGGTATAAAATGATATAGATTTTACCACACAAAGCATAATTTTGTGACTAGCTACATTACATTACTAAAACTTATGTATGTGCTGTGAGAACAATGTGCTGCCATCTAGTTCAGCAGTAAGTTACACTGGAATCCATATGGATGAAATGACAGTCTTAGGTGAATTTTACATATGAGTTTTCTGTTGTCACTCTTTGAAAGTATTGCCAAGATATGTAAAAGTTGGACAGACATATGTTATTTAATACATGGGTAGAAATGCATTATTTTACATGTATTTTACTATCATAGTGTGACATGCTGGATTATGCTGTTGCCTTTAGCAGTGACTGTATGACTTCTGCTCAGAGTGGATAATGCAGCACATATCCAGAATACATTTTTACTGCGTTATCATTAAAGTTAAAATCCTATATCATTTACTAAATAAGGGAATGTTTCTGTTACTAAAATATGTTATAATGAAAACCCCATGTACACATGGAAGAAAAACATTTCAGTCAAATTCTGGATTGAATTATATTGAAATCCCTACAATATAATGTCATCTATAGGTGCACTGTGTGCCTGTGTTTCCTGGAGTACTTCAACGAATGTTCAATAATTTTTAAAGGGATTGAAATACTGTCCCTGAGATATAGACATAGACAGTCATTTTTCTTTCATGGACTGGCTTGATCCATTATATTTAGTTTCCATTGTGACAGATATGTGACTGTTGCTCAGGATAAGAAAAGCAGTGCGGAACCATAATATACTTTTTATGAGGTCTTATTACATGATAAGTGATATCTATCAATCATGTTTCTCAAACTCTTAGCACCAGAAATTTTGACAGAGACAAAAATAATGGGAGGACAGAGGCCCACAAATAGTGACAGATTTTACATATTGTTCTTATAAACTTAAAAAGTTGGTAGAATAATAGGTTTTGCATTAACATGCATTTTCTGATGGCTATGCAGTCTAAAACTCAAATGACTGTCATTATTTAGTGATTCCAGTCCTTAGTGATTTGCCAGAAAACCACAAATTTTATGAGGAATGACATAAAAATATAAGGCAAAAATCTGGACATTTGAAAGGTATGCTATCTATCTGTCTTGGCAATAGAACATTGTGTCACTTCAAACACGGTATGACTAAAACTTCAGGTGCTATGAGACATCATGTACTGGAGTAATTTTCAGCACTGACAGGTACTGAAATCCCTCAGTGTAGAATGACAGGCTAAGATGCTGTTTGTATCTGTGTAACCTGAGACATCAGTTAAGAGCTCTCAAAGAGATGATGACTTATGACCTTTTATGCACAGATGTGAGACAGCAGCCTATATAACCTGTAGCAGGTACCTGAAACTTCTTTTAGGATCTCTCAAAGGGGAAAAAAGATGGTCTTTTATGCAGAAATCCAAGGTAGCAAAATCATGACTTGCTCATAGATTGATTAGCAGTATGTAAAAACTAAAAATAAGTATTTTTTTTTTGCAGGGAGCCTGCACACTCACATGAGAGATAGCATCATCCACACTCACTCATTCCTAGCTATATATATATCCACTCTGAAATTTCGGTATCATAGAGAAATGAGAACAGCCCAATTTCTATATATAAGGCTTTTCTTCACTATCCATGTGTATCAGTCACTCAAAAATTCTAAAAACAACTCCTTATACCCAAAATCCCCCATCCTAACTCTGACCCAAATCCTGATCACTCCCTAAACCTAAAATCTCCATCCCCTCCCTAACTAACTCTAAACCAACTCCTGATTGCTCTCTAAACCTAACCCCCTAACTTTAACCTAGCACTAACTCCTGGTCACTGCCTAAACCTAACCCCTTCCCCCCAAATTTACCCCACCTCCCCGTTTCCCTTTCACACTTACTAGTTATGCAAGGACAGCTTCATTGCATGTGACTGTTGTGGCAGCTGCACCCCTGGACTCATTTTCAAGTTTGAGCAGCTGCTCAGTGGATAGGGAAACAGATGCTTGAGCCCCTCCTGCAAGTTTCTGAATTTTGAGCAGCTATGTTCTATTTAATTATATGACAAGAAACACACTTTATTAGAGAAACTCACCGATATACCTCTCAGTTAGTTGGACTGTAACCTCATTTGTATATGAAATGATGAAACAAGGTAAGGTATATTAAGAGAAACAAACCTGATCTGCAACTGAAATTACAAGAGCATAGTTTAAAGTATAAACTGTCATAATTATGATGATGATAATAATAATAATGCAAAATGAGAAATAAAGGCAAAAAGCAGTCTACGTTGCAAAAGTAATGGATATAAAATAAGACCCATTTGGCAATATAGTGAAACAAAGACAACATTCAGGAAAAGATTTTGTATGCCACTAAAATGTATTCTTGCAGTACTCATGACTATAAACATGAAATAACGTTTTGACCAATCATGCAGAGTCTGTGCTAGAAAAATGACATTTCTCAGAAATGTGTAAATGGAAAAAATAGACTTCAAAACAGTGGTCATGTTTGGAAATATATGAAAGTGGACTGGCTGGGGTACTGACAAAGTGAATAGACTTGATATAGTAAAATGTGAAATGCTTCTGAGGTGTAATACAGGCATGCAAGGCTGACTGTTGAACTGAAACTAGTCACAAGAGCAGTGTGTAATGTCTTGTCAGAGAATGGTGTTGAGGTTTTAGGGTCACACAAAATTCAGTAGAATGTTATGTCTACACTCATAAAATATTCTGGCCCGTAAGTAGCACCATTAGAACAGAAATTCCTGACGCGAATAAAAAATGTTCAGTCTGCTTTTTCAAATTAACTTAAATAAGTAAATTCTCCTAATATCATTGGTTGAGTACCTTCTGAGAAGCTAGGAATGGTAAAACAATTTTACAATGTAAAAGTTAAGACAGCTTGTTTTCAAAAATCATCTGTACCATCACACAGCCATCTCAGATACTGTACAGGACCATTGCATTGATATCCTGAATGATTGTGATGATTTATTCACAGACTTTGGAAGATTATCAGGTGTAAATCATATAGATCTAGGACTTGAGGCAGCATAAGTGATTTATGCTCCAAAAAACAACTCATAATATTCAAAGTAGAACAGGTAATTGGCAGAACAGATTATCTAGATGTTGCAGTCAGAGGTATCAGAGTGAGTATACAGCATGGTTACTATTGAAAGACAAGATTAGCAATTGTATTGATCTATAAAATCTGAACCAAGAGATGGGAAGAGATTCATTATCCATTACTTACAGATGAAATAGTGGCATGAAGAATGATAAATGTTATCTTTTATAGCACTAGATGTGAACCAGTGGGTTTGTCAAGTAATGCTAGATGAGATAAACTCCAAATTATATACATTTGACACCATATGTCACCCTATAACATTGAAAATAGGAACAAAGGCCCTTGAAACTATGTACATCTAGCCAAAATTCTGCACATCTAACTGGTGTAAAATAACTAGTATAAACTTTGAATACCAAATAGCACATAACACTTCCCATTTCCAGGAAGAATAAGGGATAGTATTCAGAAACACATTTAAAACAGAGAGTGACTAAAACAATAGAAAAATAGAAGAACATTATCAAAAAGACAGTGTAAATTTTGTAGACTGTAGTGAAATGCATTGAAAAATTATACCAAAAATGCCATTTGTTTTTGCTTCAGAAAAAAAGAGAATGTAATTTGTGTGTTCTCTTTCTTTAAATTATTGCTGCCTCTAGTATGTTGGTCATGTGGTTTTCTGTGTGCTAGACAGCTTCAAAAATCACAAGCAATGAGGAAGATTCAGAAGGTTGTGTCAAGAGATAAATGAAGCCTGAAAATAGGGACACACCTGCACAAGTAGGGACATCGAGTGCAGTCATAAATCAGAAATAAAAATAAGACTGTATCTGAAAATGGGTACAATTGAGAGGTCTGTTTGATACATATTTTTTCTTTGGCACCAACGGTATTTCAGAGAGCTGTTGTCCAAATAACTAAATGGAAGGTGTTGTGAACATAATTAATGATCTATTAGTGTGGGATCAAACACAGAAAGAACATAGCAAGAGGTGTGTGTGTGTGTGTGTGTGTGTGTGTGTGTGTGTGTGTGTGTGTGTGTGTGTGTGTGTGTGTATGTGTATGTATACATAATCAACATCCAGTACAGATAAAAGTGAAGTACTGATCTGAGTAAAGCAGTGACTGATTCCAAATATAACCTTTGAAGATTTCTCAGACCTTGGATTATAAGAACAGGGAAAATTAATATAAATACAACCTGTCAGAGAGACAGGTATGTATCCTAGAGATTACTCCTTCTCTTGAACAGGCTCCCCATCCATGCAAAGCAGAGTTCCTCCCTAACCCATTTGAAGTGTAACTTGGACAATTGGATGAGGAAATGGTTCATCTCCCAGGCCTCTGCTAGTAAATATTTAATCTCCCAAGACCCTGGTTATACTTATCAAGGGAAACAGAACTTGTCAGAGATTTGGGATGTGTGATTAGGCTTAAAAAGGCGCTTGTGGTGGTTAGCCTAGTAAACACCTATGAACCTACGGACCTATGAACCTATTCAGTTTAGATCCACAATCCCTTACTATTGTTGATGAATAACATAATTCAAGTTAGAAATGTTTTAATAATATAAAATCATAGATGAAAAGAAAAGTTTTACATGCAGTATTTTGCAAAATTTGTACCTAATATGTCTGGGATAACTATGCCTCTAACAAGCAGTCAAAAGAAGGTGTAGCCTGGGAATAGATCTATGAATAGGAAAGAAGTTTTTAAGTACTTAAGAAAATAGTTTTAAATGTTCCTACATTAAAATACTATGATGTGAATAAAACAACTGTATTGCAAGTTGCTGCCAGTCAGAATAGTAGAGGACCTGTGATCTTAAGAGAAAATAAATCATTTCGCTATGCATCAAAAACATTTGTATAGATATAACAGATATATGCTCAGGTAGAAAAGTGACTGCTTGCAATGTAAATGGATATTAGAAATTCCATGAAGAAATGTAGTGAAGGCATTTATGTGGAAACATACCATAAACTTTTGAAAATATGTACAAAAAAATCTTTGTTCAAGGCACATCTGAGACTGCAGAAGATGTTACTTAATCTACAGATGTATGATATGAAACTGATACATAGACAAGAGAAGGAACTGCATATAGCAGATTTGACAGGAACTATAAAGAATTAATAGAAGCATAATTATAGATACCACAGTTATCAATGACAGAAAAAAAAGTAAAACAATTTTAGAGGCATACCAAAATTGCAGATGCAACTGTTGAAAAGCATGAGAATGAAAAGATAGCCGGAGCAAAATTAATTTGGAATGTCAGAAATGCAGATTTAATTTTATTTCAGGGAGAAACAAATTGTGTCCAAGATGTAATGGTCAAAGCTGAAAAAATAACATACTATCAACTAAAAAAAATGACGATATATATCTGGAAATAGTAAAGTGCAAAGAAAAAGTTAGTGATATAATGTTTGGCTATACATGCCTACTCAGATAATAAAGGTAGTACTGATTAGTTCTATCTGTAGTAAATACCAGAACTACTTCTTCTTTTGGCTTTTCCCGGTTAGGGGTTGCCACAGCGGATCATCTGTCCGCTTATGATTGGCAGTGGAGTTTTAAGGTGTCGAGTTGCCAGCCCGGCGCCCAACCTTCCACAGAAGGCACGCACATGCACACACTCACACCTAGGGCCAATTTAGAGTGTCCAATCCACCTACTGCATGTCTTTGGGATATGGGGGAAACCGGGCACCGGGTGGAAACCCACGCGACCACAGGGAGGACATGCAGACTCCACACAGAAGGCACCCCAGCCGAGAATCAAACCAGAGAACCTCTTGCTGTGAGGCAGCAATGCTAACTGCTGCACCACCATGGCCGCCCCTGTAGTAAATACCAGAACATTAATCCTAAAGAAGAGATAATACAATACCCAGTTCCAAATTATCCATTGAGTCAAATGGCCTCAAATTTGTTTCATTTAAGGGAAGCTTTGATATCTTATCTGTGTGGATTATTACAAATTCTCTGAAATAAGCAAACTCACAAAAAACAAGTAAAAGCAGGATTAATACATCACAATCTGTATTCTCAACATAGGGATGCATGAAGCTGCTAAATCTGACAATTGTATGCAACACACAAGGAATACAGACAATTTGTGCATGATTTGGAATTCAAGCTTATGACATCCAGTCCACACAATTGTTATTTTCATTGACTAGTGGAGAGTGCAGTGCAAACAGTGATGAATCTTATAAGAAAGTGTTGTAGAAAAGGCTGCAATTATTTTCATTTTGCAGTTTTGGAAAATGTGAATACTGTGTTGCAGGGGCACAAACTCTCACTGGTTCAACTGTTGATCATCAGAAGGTTAAAAATCAGATTGGTAACTTTGGCTGTAGTGCTGATGCTTGCTGGCCAACATAAATTAAAGGAAATAGTGGACAGGAATCATTAGAATCAGACTGTGATGGAAATGACAGAAACTAGTAGATTTACAAGATAGTTCCAGAGTGAGGGTCCAAAAAACTATGGGACGTTCTGTAGCCTAAAACTGAAGTTACACACAATGGTACGGTGCTAATGAAAACTCAAACTAAAACAACAAAAATACCACATTTAGCTGGAAAAAATGGACAACCACATAAAAAATAACAAAAATCTTTAATTGTTTAGCACTTTCCTCTACTGAATAGTGAACTTCTTCAGAACAACTTGACAAAGCAAACCCTCAGATTTAAATAGTGCACATTATCAACCAATTAACTAATTAAAACACTCCTTAATAAAGCACAAAGGGTCTTACTTAAAATTTGCTACTCATATTAAGTAGCATAGACTGCTTTCTTAAAAATTATTTTTTATACCATGAAATACAATAAAACATTATAAAAATATTATAAAAAATCATAAACAAATGTATATATCAGAAATACACATAAAAACAATACCAGTACATATGCATTAAAAAATAATTCTAATTTTCATTGTGAAATGCATGTTTTAAAATTGCCCATAAGTTACTGATAGGGCCTTGTGCTTTAAAAGGGGTAAGATAGAGATACGCTTCTTCAGAACAACTTCCATACCGCCTGCTCAGAGGTGATCTCTGCCTGACGTACAAGGCCATGTCCAATCAGGATCTGATGGACATGCTCCACCTCAAAAAATCCAAATCCATCAGGACCACGAGAGCTAAAGACTTAAACCTCGGCACAAGTATGAATAGGACATGCTGGAGGGATAGATTCATAACCCAGAGGCTTCCCATGCTTTGGAACGGGATCCCAGTTCGTATTAGGCAGAGCCCTTCACTGACTCTCTTCAAGAGAAATCTTGATGAGTGGATGGGAGATCGTAAGTTTACCCCAGGGGTCACATCTGTGTCACTGCTAGACAGGGGCACAGTAAACTAATTCTATTATATAAAGGGACCTTCACTGTGTCACTACTAGACAGAGGCACAGTATTCTAGATTTATTCTGTACATTTTTGTACCATTTCATGGGGTGGCAAAAGCCACATCACTATGGCTAGGCTTACAAATGCCCCAGGGCAGATAGCCTAGTACTATACTATGAAACTATGAAACTTGACAGAGCAAACCCCCAGATTTAAATAATGCACATTATCAGCCAATTAACTAATTAAAGCACTCCTTCTTCATAAAACACAATGGGTCTTACTTAAAACTTGCTACTCATGTTAAATAGCATAGACTGTCCAACGTATTACGTTGATAAAACTGACAGGGCTTTACGATGCTATATATATGAACACACGTACGACATTAATAAAACTTGAGAGGTCAACGCTTTATATGGACACTTGATTTCTAGCCCTACTTGTTCAGGATTTCAGTTTGACATCTTGGAAGTTAATATTAACCCTAAGGGAGGTATGTGAACATTTTATGGGAGGAAAAAGAAACTAGATGGCAATTAAGATTAAATGTGTCCAAGACTCCTGGGATAAATGATCATATCTCTGTCTTACCCCTTTTAAAACACAAGGCCCTATCAGTAACTTAGGGACCATTTTAAAACATGTGGGTAAGTGAGAATTAGAATAGCGTTATTATTACATATGTATTGGCATTGTTTTTATGTGTACGTCTGATATATACAATTTTTATGATTTTTTTATAATACTTTTATAATGTTTTATTATATTTTATGATTTAGAAAAATAATTTTTAAGAAAGCAGTCTATGCTATTTAACATGAGTAGCAAGTTTTAAGTAAAACCCATTGTGCTTTATGAAGAAGGAGTGTTTTAATTAGTTAATTAGGTTCATAGGTTCATAGGTAGATACTAGGCTATCTGCCCTAGGGCATTTATAAGCCTAGCCCGAGTGTATTCGGCTTTCGCCTCCCTATTAGATTAGCCTACTGTGCCTCTGTATAGTAGGTCAGAGAAGGTAGCCCTTTAAGATTAGTTTACTGTGCCTCTGTCGAGCAGGGACACAGAAGAGATCCCAGGGGTGAATTTGCGATTTCCCATCCACGCGTCCAGATTTCGCTTGAAGAGGGTCAGCGAGGGGCTATGCTTAACATGAATTGGTATTCTATTCCAGAGTGAGGGGAGCCTCTAGGAAATGAATCTGTCCCTCCAGCATGTCCTATTTATTTTTATGCTGAGGTTTAAGTCCCTGGAGCGTGTAGCTCTAAGGGATTTGGATTTTGTGAGGTGGAGTATGTCCATTTATTCTGGGTTAGACATGGCTTTGTACGTCAGGCATAGATCGCCTCTGAGTAGATGGTAAGCAACTGAGTAGAGCTGGAATTTCTTTAGTCGAGCTGCATAGGACATCTGTTTGTAGCCCATGATCCTCTTGGTGAGGTACTTTTGGGGTCTCTCCAGTTGCTGCAGGTGTCAGGTAAGGTACATCCCAAAAGGAGCATTGTATTCAATTATGGGCCTGATGAGTGACGAGTAGAGGGGCACAATGACCTCTCTTGATCTAGATGCAAACCCTTTTGTGATAAGGTGGGCTATATAGAAGGTCTTTCTAACCACTTTGGCAACGTGATTATCAAAGGAGAGATTACTATCTACGTTGGTCCCCAAATCTCTAATTACTTCTTCCATACTCAATGGATTACCACCTATGTGGTAATTTGTGGGCACTTTGTTTTTCCCAAAGGGGATGACTATGCACTTTTTAGCATTTAGCTTGAGGCCGTGGTTCTGGCACCAAGCATCCGTCTCCGTGAGACCCTTTTGGAGGATGCTTGTGTCAGCTGGAGAGACGATTATGGCTCCCAGTTTGCAGTCATCTGCGAACTTTGTCAGCCATAGTCCCCCTGTGTTAACCTGAACCTCAGAGAAGTATATACCAAATAAGAGAAGTCCCAGAACTGAGCCTTGTGGGATGCCACTTGTAACTGGTTTGGATTCAGATGTGGCACCTGCGATTCTGACCATGTGGGTTCTATCCCTGAGCCAGTTTGCAACCCATCTTTTGATATAGGGGTTGATATTTAAGCTGGTAAGCTTATTTATGATGCCCGAGTGGGGTATTGTGTCGAAGGCTTTTGCGAGGTCCAGGTAGGCTGTGTGGACTACCTTGCCCTCATCTATGGCTTTGGTAACTGTTTCAAAGAAATCAACTAGGTTTAAGAGGCAAGATCTGCCCTTAACAAAGCCAAATTGGGTAGGGTCCAGTGTCTGGAGACTCCCAATGTCTTTGTTTATGAGTTCCATGATAATACGCTCCATAGCTTTACAGACCAGACTAGTCAGGCTTATGGGGAGATAGTTCCCCGGGTCCGTTGTGGCACAACCTTTGTGGAGTGGGACCACTGTAGCTGTATGCCATTCTTTGGGTACATATCCTGTGGTAAGGCTAAGTTTAAACAGTGACTTAATGTGAGGGTTCAGTTCTTCTTGGAGCTTGTGTAAGACACAGCCTGGGATACTGTCCGGTCCCATAGATGCTGTGTTTTTTGCTTTGGAGAGGGCAGCTTTTACCTGTGCATCTGTGATGTCAGGGAGGTTACATTCAGTTGGGATAGGCATTTGCTCCTTTGAGGGGGAAGGGGGGGAGAAGTTAGCACTGAATCTGTCTGCCAGGATGTTGGCTATGTCTGTAGGTTTGGTATATTTTGTACCATTATGCAACAATTCAGAGCATATCTGGGAGTTTCCACCCATATTCCTGACATAACTAAAGAAGGCCTTGTGATTACCTTTAGTGTCTAGGGCAATTTTTCTTTCAAAACTGGCCTTTGATGATTTTAAGAGGGATCATAGTTTCTTGCTAATACTGATCAGAGATGCCTTCCCTTGTTGGGATTTTGCTCTGTCATGTAGTAGCTTCCTCCTTCTGTTGTATAGCTTATTTATGGCTGGGGTCCACCAGTGTTCCATCACGTTAGAGTTTATAAATTCAAGGAACCATTGGGTGAGGGTGTTTGGGCTTGAGTAGTTTTCCCAGTCAATGTTTGGGTAGTTGAAGTCACCCAATAACAGTGTTTGGAGAGACCTTCATATTCTCCAGTGTTCTCAGGAATGCCAAGTGAGGTTCCTGTGAACGGGAGGGTGATCTGTAGCAGGCTACAAACTGAAAGGCAGTTTTGCCCATTGTTAGTTGCACATGGATGGTTTCCGATGCTTCGTGCAGTGCCACTAACCTGGAGGTGTAGGTATCTTTGATGAATATAGATACTCCCTCTCCTTTTGTGCTTTGGTCCGAGTTTTGGGGCCGAAAAGCATGGTATGAGTTATAACCTGGTAGTGCTGGGGTGCTCTCAGGAGCCTTGAACCAGGTTTCTGTTACTGCACAGACATTGATTTTCTCCATACTGAGGAGAGCCTCGAGTGCATGCATCTTAAGGTTTAGACTTCTGGCATTGAGTAGCATTACCTTTAGTTTTTTTATCCTTGGGTTGTCTATGGAGGTGGGTTTGTCCTTTGAGCTTTGCCTAAAAAAGGCACTATGGGGGTGGCAAGAGCCTTGGCCAGTATACAAAAGCCTAAGGGTGACAGGAGCAAGCCGTCCCTAGTGAAGCAACGTGGCTTGTCGAGCATGTCATCCCAGGCTGACAGACACTGGATCCCCTTTGAATGACACCAATACTTTAGCCAACTGTTGAAACTGATCATTTTGTCTTTATACTGTGGCATCATTCTTGGTGAGGGCAAGATGCTACTCAAGGTCAGGGTCATACCAGCCTGGGCTACATGATCAGAGAGCTCCTCTATGTCTCTTTTCATGTAGTCCAGGGAGGTACGTCTCAGGTCATTCACACCAGCATGGACAATGACGGAGTCATATTTGTACTTGCTTTGGAGTGACTTGAGTGCTTGCGTTATGTGGCGGATCCTAGCACCCGACAGGCAGCTTACAGTGACCTTCTCCTTGTTCAGTTTGGTGAGCGGGATGTCAGTGTGCCGGACAATAGAGTCCCCTATAATGAGTGTATTTGGTGTGTTGTTTAGCCTTAAGGGCTGTGACTGTGAGGCACACTGACTTTGTGAGATATGTGATTCGTGGGTATTGTTGAGGGGTGGCTGTTGCTTGGATATCTGCTTTGGAGGTCTTTGCTGCTTAGGCAGATTTTTATTTAGAGCCTCCGAGTATGTTTTTGTGTGTTTATGTGTTGGGTGTGCAGATGCAATAGGTCTATGTGAGACTGGATTTGTGGTGTGGGTGGTTACCTTTTCCTCCTGACTGACTTTGCCAGTCTTGGGTTGAGAGAGCTCTGCCTCCAGTTTGGCTGTGTAACTGCATCTGTCACATGTATTAGAGTTTGTTGGAAGGAGGAGAGGGTTGTCTGTGTACATAAGGCAATTGTAACATTGCCTCAAAATTCCCAGATTCACCAGCTGGACTGGAGAGTAACCCTGAAACTGACCCTTGGACATACCAGATTAGTATAGGGAACTGTTTTTTCACTGATCTGATTAGTAAAGGGAACTGATTTTTCACTTGATCAGGAAGGACCGATCGGGAGCCTGGTACTTATGAGAAGTCTAGGAGGGTGTAGTGCTTTAGTTAGTTAGTGTTTCCTTATAAGAACTGAGCAAGTGCAGGGCTTTAGAAAGATAATAGAGTGCTTACTTTGAGGGTATGAACAGTTCTAAGGGAAAAAATGAAGAGCAGACTTTGTGGAGCCTGGAATAGTTTAAACCTGTTTAGGCGGTGCTGCCCAATGCTGCTCAGTGCGCAAAAACCGCGCAAAAAGAGAGTTGTACAGTTTTAAGAGAGAGAGAGATCAAGGAGTTTATAATTGACCCAAAATGGCCAATAAAACTATAGCTTCTAGGCAGTAACCACTCCTACAGGGACAGGCAGGCTGTTCAGTGTTAACCACTGCCACTGGTGAACAGAGACTTCCCTTTAGCCCAAGCAAACACTGGCCTAGAAACTTACAAATAGTTCAGAACAGCAAATCTGTAACAAAACTTTATTAAATTTCAGAAAGTGGGAAAAAGCAAGATTTTTTTGTTTTTTTCTTTTTTTGTTTTAGTTTAAAGTTAGCTGATAATGTGCATTAAAGGTGGTTGATAATGTGCATTATTTAAATCTGGGGGGTTGCTTTGCCAAGTTGTTCTGAAGAAGTTCACTATTCAGTGGGCGAAAGTGGTAAACAAATAAAGATTTTTGTTATTTTTTACGTGGTGTCCATTTTTTCCATCTAAATATGGTACTTTTGTTGTTTTAGTCTAAAACTGAAGTTGTTGACAAAGCAGCTGAACCATGAATCCATTTAGTTGATGTGATGCACACAATAAATTGCAAACATCTGTGCAAAACAAATACATCAAAACTGATGTTCAAGAAAGATGAGCTACCAGAAGTGGTACAATTGGTTCTTTTGCAAGGCACAAAATGACTGAGAAAAGTGATATTCAAGAGTTGTACAGTGTGAGAAACTGACTCCTGGAGTTGTCTCTCCTAGTGAAGCTGCTGCGCAGCAAGAACTGTCCAAAAAGCAAAACCAGAATTCCGGTATAAATAGTCTTATTAATTCCTCCACATATGGTAGATTGTTAAAGAAACCATTCCAATGTTTGGATTGTTCCAAAGTTAAAAACATTCTTAAAGAGTGAAAAGTTTTAGTTATTAAAATGTTTTTTAGTATGTAAAACACATTTTATTTTGATGCATACAGCCAGTGACATTCTTAGTGTAGTGCAAAGGTTAATTTACAGTAGCAAATGTAACATAATGCATGTTTCCTCACAGATATACATATTTTCCATTTGTTTTAAATAGAAGAATGTTATAAATGGTTTTATAAGCTTTAAGGTTAATGAGCTACCTGCAGTGATTTGCCTGTCATGTGGTTCTCTGAATTTCTGGAGGAATCAGATGGACTACAGAGTTCATGTAGGTAAGTCGATATCTCTTGTAACCGTGTGTTGTTTATTAAGCCTCCTGCCATGAGATGGGACAATGTAAGGCAACCAAACTAAACACCGGGCAGCACTGAAATCCATGGCATTAAAATGGCGCACATAGGTGCATTTTATCCCCAAGTTATTTTCTTATCAATTCCTTCCAGTTTTGTTAATATGTCAAATTGTGGCACTGACACATTACCTTCAGCAAATAGGAACCACTTGCAGGATTTCACTGGTATCTCACTGTCATAGTCTATGAACTGTATTATATCTGGGGTTGGGTGCATGACTTCTACTCATGGTAAGGACTGGAACATAGGTCTACAATATATCCTTACTGAGGTGTCATAACATTAGAAGTAAAAATCATACATAATTTACTAGACAAATCAACTTTTTAAATCAAATTTCCATGTACAGATAGGGACAGTGTGCTGCAGACAACTTTAGCACTGAGCTGCTTAGAAATCCCCAAGAGTGGTGTGACACTTTTATGTGCATTTCCTACACTAGTGTCATGTTGTCATTCCTTGAAAGCTTTATTAAGAAGTCGCACAGGTGAACTGACATATGGCATTTTATAGATAGGTAACAAAGATAGGGTTTCACAGGAGTGTTACTTTGTTTTAATTTCCATATTAAGCTGTCACGAAGCAAACACTGAAAGAAAGGGAAACAGCCACCACTTTTTACACTCACTAAATGCAGGTATGCTGTTTAACATACATACAATAAGAAAAATGTAATTAAAAAGAAAAAAGAAGTCAACTAGCAAAAGTAACTGCAATAGCAGTTACTAGAACTTGCTGTTTTACTCGTCTAATAGTAAGTGCAGTTTAAAAAAGCCACATTTAGCAAGGTAAAAAAATAAGGAAAATATAATACAATTATGAGAGAGAGAGAGAGAGAGAGTGAGCAAGTGACAGAGGGAGAGTGCATAGCTTGCAACTTCTTGTCTCAAGAATTTAGATCTGAAACAGAGCAAGAGGCTTTTCTTCAACTGCATTATCTGAATAATATGAAATATGAAACTGTAACATCCAGCTTTGTTGCCTGACTGTAATCCTTAGTAAGTTACCATAAAATAATTATTTTGAGAGTGAGAAAAAGAATATGGGGCAAACCAGAGACATTCAAATCGGGAGGATCACTTGGGGAGGGTTACAATGCTTTGCACTGTATGTTTAGTTTTTTCATTCATTGATCATAATAACAGGTGAAGTGTATTCAGTTAAGAAAATGGGTGTAATGTGTGTGTGTGTATGTGTGTGTGTGCAGGGGTGCACATGCCCTTGTATGCATATTTTGACATTAAATACTTACATCATTTATATTTCGGATGGAAAATACTTTAACATTGATTACAAATGCTGTAGCAACTTAAGTAGGTAGAGGGAATATTTTACATCAGAAATATTACACAGAATGTACACATACTAGTAAAAAAGCAAATGTGAAGCAAGTTGGTGGATAGCCCATTCTCTAAGCTCTATAATGCCCCCCAGGGTGAGTGCTATAGAGGAAAAAAGTCCCTTCTTGTGATATAGATGTCAGCCTCCTGTGGCATCATGCCACTCAACATCCCTGGGTGGGCTTTTTCCCCAGCAACACCCACACTGGAGAACATTATTGCTTACATACCCCCCCCCCACCATTTTCTTAGTCCCAGTATGTTTGAAGTATAAATATGGCATGTTTTTAAAGGATTTAACAGTAAGGTCAAGCTGAATGACCCCTATGACCAATAATTTTTAAATTAAAGTTAGCCAAAAATATTTTCTTGATAAATTTAGAAGAGTCACAGCTTAGTAGCTCAGTATTACCAGCCACCCCTGAACATATGAACTGGGATGCAAAGTTCTTAAAAAAAAAAAAAAAAAAAAAGAAAAGAAAGAATGCACTAGCAGAAATGGATCAGTTATAAGAATCTACCTTCCTGCAGGTAAAAGGGCCTTCTCATCTACTGCATCTGCCATCTTGAATTCTCTATTTCACATCATTAGGAAACTAGAGGAATAGTATTGGTTTAATCCTATCTTGTCTGATCAATGCCCAGTCAGTGGAGTCTAGATGACCAGGAGAAAACATGACAACACTTGTTTCTGGGTGGCATTTTGCACCCACAACTCTCCTGCAGAAGAAGACCTCTTGCAATCGCCCCTCTCATATATAACACACTGCAAGATCAGTAAACCTCAGGATAAGTTATAGGCCCCAGTGGATCTGTTGCTCATTTGGTCAGCTAGTCCTAATCAAATTGGCTTTGATCAGTCAGTTCACGATCATGTGACTGAATACCTAACTGGATAAGGAGTACACACACATCACTCAAACAAAATTATAAAACAGGAATAAAGTCCTCGACTCTGGATGAAGTAACCAGCAATAATAAAGAAGAAGCAATAAATAAAATAAAACTCGCTGGATACAGATGGCACGTAACTCTTTATTTAGAAAAAAAAATGTGAGCGCTTTCGCAGAGTCCGCTCGGCGCAATCAGACAAATTATAGCAGTTAAAACTTCATTTAAATAGTGATGCATCATGGTGTCAACCAGTCAGTTCCATGTTAAAATCAATACACCAAATAATAATACTTAAGGTATAAAAAAAAAAAAATATATATATATATATATATATATATATATATATATATATATATATATATATGGATCTACCTGACTTGGTCGACAGTTCATATGGTCGAAAGTTTATTTGGTCGACAGTTCATTTGATCGACAAGCATTTTAGGTGGGGGGCTTCACCCCCCACACCCCCCCTAACTATATATATCAACTCCAGGGTTGCACAACATTGGGGAAGGGGGAAAATCTGCTTGTCGACCAAATGAACTGTCGACCAACTGAGTGTCGATCATATGAACTGTCGACCAAGTCAGGTAGACCCATATACATATATATATATATATATATATATATATATATATATATATATATATGTAACAAACACATATAAAAACACATAGATGCTGTACAGAATGTGGGGTACATTTCTAAAATTTTCTAGTTACAATGTTAAAAGCTATATAAAAAAGCATAAAAAATACTAGATAACTAGAAAATTTAAAAACTTTAAAAACATTTCTTAGAAACAGGGCCTTGAAGCAGTGATGCTCTAGTTATCTAGTATTTTTTATGCTTTTTTATATAGCTTTTAACATTGTGACTAGAACATTTTAGAAATGTACCCACATTCTATACAGTCTCTATGTGTTTATATATATATATATATATATATATATATATATATATATATATATATATATATATTTTTTTTATACCTTAAGTATTATTATTTGGTGTATTGATTTTAACATGGAATTGATTGGTTGACACCATGATGCATCACTATTTAAATGTAGTTTTAACTGTTATAATTTGTCTGATGAAGCAGAGAGGACTCTGCAAAAGCGTTCACATTTTTCTCTAAATAAAGAGTTACGTGCCATGTGTATCCAGCGAGTTTTATTTTATTTAAAATTATAAAACACATACTTTACTTAGAGGCTTTGCCCCTACACACACACACACACACACCAATATGTTTTTTCCCCACAATCCCTAACTTATGAATACCAACTCTACAGTTACATAACTGTGACCACTGCTACACTGCTGTATTCAGCATAACCCAGCTTGACTTTAGTAGCAATCCATCAACCCAAGGCACAGGGAGCTGCAATTTTTAGTTTTGGTAATAACCCTCAGTATCTGGTCCATGGTAGTAACTGGAGGAGCAGAATTAAAATATTCATGGGACGAGACATTAAGATGTGAGAGAAGGGAAAATCATTAACTAAATTTGTCAACCAATGCATGTGCTAGGGCTTTGATATCAGAACAGGTTGCATTCTCCCCCCACCCATGTTTGTTATAGTATGGGGAGGTTGCAGGAAGGGTGGGACATAATGGTTAAGGTATTTACCTCACAGGCACAAGGTACAGGATTTGATTCTCCCCTTTCAAAGGAAAATTGTCTCGGCTTAAAATCTCCCACAAGGGCAGCTAGCCTAGTACTTACATATGAACCTATAATACTAATACAGCTGAAAAAAGCTTTGTGATGTTCATTCACAAAATTCTTTACCATATAGTCCATATTCAGCTTTTTGTCTTACTAATATATTCCTTAAGTTGAGTATACTGAAAGTGTAGTGACTCGGTATTCTCCATAATCATATGAATATCCTGCTCTAATTAACAGACTTTTATTGTAAAATAATGCATTTCATTGTTGTCACATATCACCTGAACTGAGACTTCAGGGTTTTCTATTTCAATAATATTATGCAGCTGTGCTTAAACCATATGCCAAGACTGTTGGGATGAGTCATAAACTGGGGTTAGCAAGTGACTCCCCCACCTCAACCTGGCCCTTAGTTTGGGAAACATTGTCCTGTGTTGATTTAGTGCCAGTTCTCATTACATAAACATTTTTTAGAAAATTCAAGAGAATAACCTGTACTTACTTGCTTATTATGTAAGTTGTTCTGGCCATGAGGTTATACTAGTCTTTCTGGAAACATGCATCTGGCCATCTTGGGAAACCATTGTCTGCTGTAGAGGACCAGAGAGTAATGGGGGTTTCTTTAAAACATATATATCTCCACAGTGAATGGGAAGTACCTGTATTTTATTTGTAGTACAGGACAGCATTTTCTGAGCTTTCAACAGCCTAAGCAGGGCACCAGGGTTTGATGGATCCTACCCTTTATATGTAAAATGCACTATTTTCATGTTTTTCACTTGCCTTGTGTGCTTCCTGGTTATTCCTGCATCTGACAGAAGATAGACGCTTTGTTAAACCTTCTGAATGACTGGTAGAGCTAAAGCTTTAAAAGAAAACATAAACATCACACCATTAAGTGGCATCAGAGAAGCACATTCCAGTAACTAGAGAAAAAAAATTGAAAAGACATACTGTACTGCTATAACCACATTTAAAACAGGAAGAGAGAGAGAGAGAGAGACTTACATTTTGCAAAAAGAAATGTCACCTTTCTGGAAAGGTAAAGCATGCCTCAAGCAGCCGCTATTATGCAAGCACACCTCTCCTCTTTAAGCCATCATCACAAACTGTCTAGTCCTTGCTTATAAATAAAAATATTCTCATATGGTACACTGTTTTGAGCTGAAGCCTGTTCATAAACCCCACTGTTCAACATAGTGATGATATGATTTTTTACCTAACATCTCTTTTAACTACTTTCAACTGCCAAAGGACTTTTTGCTTCAAAGATTTAAACAGGAAATTCTAATGTTTCCCTTCTTTTACATAATGTTTACATACCATATGCTGCATTTGCATGTTATACGCTGGGCACATACACAGTACTGAATTGCCTGAAATTGTATTACTGAAATGAATCCTGCAAAACAACAGTAACCCAAGTAAAGACTACTGTACTGTTTCTGTAGGTGTAGCACTGACACACAACAATATCAGACCAGGTGTTTATTAAAAATGTCATAATGACAGGAAGTATAACACCTGTTGAAGTAATAAAAGATCACTGCAGCCTTGTAAATATTATTGCACTCCTTGTGGTTAGTATGAGGAGTACTCTATGACAAGAAGTATTGGTGTACCACATGGAAGGTAGTATTCTTAAAGTAACCTGCACTTTGCCTCTTGCCAGAGTTTGTAATGGGTTTAGTAGATAACTAATTCAGTGCTGTGCAGAAGTGCCCTCCCCATGAGTAGGGAGAAAAATACAATAAAGATGCGCTGCATTTTCTTCCACAATATCAGCTTTCTTCAAGTTATACAGTGCTTGTTATTGTAAAGTGACATAATCAAGTATCTCTACAAGTGGTTGGAGAACTGCAGTATATTTATTGGCATTACTGTGTAATTTTTGTGTACACCTGATACTACCATGAGATAGCATACTTGTTTTTGTATCAGAATTGGATTAGTACAGAGGCACAGTGCCTCCTGCAGGTAAAAACGATGAATGCATTAGAAGTGGAGATGTGATGTCTCAGGTAATGCATACTGTAATGCTAATGTGAATCAGAATAATGGAATTAGAGTAATGTTCAGGAGGAGGAGGAGTAAGGTGTAATGGAAGACAGTAATTAAGCAATTTATGTAACAGAGTGAATGATAATTGTTAAAAAGTAAACATATAAGCATAGAGCATGATGATAATAAGGGAAATTATTATTATAGTTCATTTTCATTTCTATTAATGTATGTGAATTCATGTTATAACTTAAAGTGTGCTAATACAACAGGTCCAGTCAAAACAACAAGTGTGTATGTTTTCTATTTTACAGTTGCCACTGAAAAGGTGCAAGATGTCTTAAGAACTGGAACTTCTTATTGTTTAATCCTCATGTGGATAGTAGAATCAATAATGAGTCAATATTTAAATATAATCAAAGTGGGCAAAAGAAGCTGCCCATGTGGTCATTTTCAAGTTCTGAATATTGTAAATAGCAAATGGCAATTATAGAAATGAACTGCTGTTTAAAGAATTGAAATGACAACTTAATAAACAGACCTAGGAATTCTTTCTCAGCATTTCAGCTACTGTAACGTAATAGCTAATTTCTGCTATATTTTCCTGAAAAACAAAATCAACTAATATATCCAAAAATGCAGCAGAGCATTTTTGTCTATAAATTCAGATTTTAAGCTCACTGGATTATTGTTTAAACAGATTTGAATATTTTCTGAAATCAACCCTGACCTCTCCAAACAAAAACTCTGAGTTGGTAGATCATTATAAAATACATAACAACATTATTATAATTTGAAGACTCGGTCTCCTTTTGAAACAGAAATGTTGCCCTAGCTTGGCGCAAAACCATCATCTGAAGTTGCGCACTGTTTTATGTTCCTGAGAAAGGAAAGTAGAAGGAAAAGTTGGGTTGAGAAAATGTGACATAAAGGTGACTAAAACGGGAAGAAAGGAAAAAGAAGTTAAGTGGGAAGAAAATTGAAATACACTGAACAGAAAATAGCAGGGAGCAACACAATAAAGAGATGTAAATGAGAGGGGAAGAGCACCAGAGAGCTGAAGAGATCTTGATGATGCCAACAATATTTCTTGGAGGGGAGGAATGCAAGAGCCTCTTTCCACAATTGCAGAAGGGTCATTTGCCCACACTGTAGGAGCTATAAAAATGTATACAGTTTATTTGAGGGAGTTGTTAAAGGGGAAAACAAGATGTATCAAAGAAGAAATAGAAGGTAAGAAAAAAATAGTTGGGTAGAAATAAGAAGCAAGTCAACACGGGGAGCATTTATCAGTTAGAAACAGTCCTAATGAAGATGGAAAAGGATCAAAGCAGAGAAGGGAATGAGGACATCAAGGTATGTGAGGGAAATCTTTTAAAGCAGGACAGGGTCAGATGAACAATGAGTGAATGCGAAGTTATGGTCTTCAAATGTAAATGGGTTGCTCAACCTCGTTAAAAGGGAAAGAATATTAGCCTTTATGAAGAGACAGAAGGTAGAAATCACAATGTTCCAGGAAATGCATATGATGGAGGAATAGAATAAAAAACTGGATTGAAAAAGTATCAAGGTATTGGTCCAGGACTCATGTAGTAATAGTGCTGTCAAGGCCAGTAGGGGGGCATCATACAGAAATGATGTATAGGGAGGGGATGGCTGTTTGGCAATATGGAAAGGGAGAATCAGGGAATCAAGGTAACAATTTGGAAGTATGTATTCCACCCAGATTGAGGGTAGTATCTGTGCAGGGGATACTGTCAAAGAAAATGAGGATACAAGAGGGAGTTTTATTTGTGGCAGGGGACTGGAATATGACCATGAATTAAAGAGAAGTTAAGAAGGGTAGAAGAGGGCTGGTGATAACTAATGCACAAAAGAAGTTTAAAAAATTGTTGGACACCTTTGGTCTGGTGGACTGCTGGATAGTTAGGGTGAGTGAATGGTTGGACCTAGGATACATATATTCTGAAATGGAATTCTTGGTCAAGAATAGACAAGGTTTGTGTTTTCAGGGAACAAAATAGGGTTGTTAAAGTCATCAGTGTGGACCCCATTTTTATTGTCAGATCATGCCCTAATATACCTAGACTTAGCTTTAGAAAGAGAGGGATTAAACACTGGAAATTTCCAACAGGATGTTTAAGCAATAAGGAATTAACTACTTGGCTAAAGGCAGAAATGCAAAGGCTTTTTTCAGGTTAGAACAGAGGTAAACAAAGTAGGATGGGATGTTCTGAAATGGAAGTTGCTTCGGGGCATAAGAGAAAAAATTAGAGCACTGTGAGAGGGCAAGAACAGTCTGTGAAGGCAAGCATAGATGAATGATAGAAGACACTGAAAGGGAAGAGGAAAGAGAGGCTGGCAAATATTCAAAGGGAAATACATAAGGCAGAGGAAGAAAGGTCATGGGCACAAGGAAATGCATTTAGAGAGGTGCAGCAGATGGTGAATCCAAGAGTGGTGAGGTCATTAGTGGTCAGGTTAAAGAAGAAAGGGCATGGGCACAAGGAAATGCATTTAGAGAGGTGCAGCAGATGGTGAATCCAAGAGTGGTGAGGTCATTAGTGGTCAGGTTAAAGAAGAAAGGGCATGGGCACAAGGAAATGCATTTAGAGAGGTGCAGCAGATGGTGAATCCAAGAGTGGTGAGGTCATTAGTGGCCAGGTTAAGACATCAAAAAGTGAAGAGGGCAATTTATATGTTAAAAGGGGTGGAAGGGAAAGTAATGTTGGAATTGGAATTTAGGGAGTATTGTCAGAAAATGTATAATAATGATAAGAATGAGGGTAATGAAAAACAGGATGATTTGTGTAAGCAACAGAGTTAGAGTTGCTAGAACTGGAAGTAGCAGAAGCAATGAAAGGGGAAATAGTGCTAGATATAAGATCTGCCTTGAAGGAAAAGAAAAAGAGCGAGATACCAGTGAGTGATGGCTTGCCAGTTGAAACACAGAGCCTACAGCATGAAATGATGATCTGATATTGGAATGAGTTATTTCACATGGTGTGGAAATGGAATTCTCCTCCATGAACTTGGGGATGAAGAGTGATAGCAGTAATTACAACCAAGGGAAAAAGTATTAGAAATAGCATCCTATAGACCTATAACTATACTTAATCATGGCTGTAAAACACACATAGCAATATTTGGTAATCATCTTAAGTTGGTAATGCCAAATATAATAGATTCTGATCAGTGTGCTTTTTTAAGAAGGGAGAAGTTGATCACCTCGTACAAACATTGGTTTTAATACAGGAAGCACAATGTACAAGCAAAAGAATGTCATTATTTACCCTGGATGCTGAAAAGACACTTGATAGCGTTGAGTGGAGATACATATATGGGGTACTGGACAAAACTGGGTTTCCAAACAGATGGTAAAAATGTTGGGTAAGGTATATGATGGATTGGCTGTGCAGGTAAAGATAGATTACCAGATACCCTTGAAATTGAAATTACAAGGGGAACTAGACAGGGCTGAACCCTTTCCCCTGTCTTATTTGCAGTGTATTTAGAGTCACTGTCAGCAAAATCATGGAGGGCAGAAATATAGAGGTACAGATAGGGAGACATGGAGCTTAAGATAGCCCTGTATGATGATGACGTAATTGTTATGTTACAAATCCAGAGAAAGATTTAGAGGAAACTCTGAGCATACTAAAGGAATTTGGGTGGATATCTGGATACAAAATAAATGAATGGAAAGCAAAAGTGATAGGCATCAATATTTGAGAACAAGAAAGGCTGACATGTAAAAGCGAGAATTGGTGGAGCGAAGAGGAAATAAAGTATTTGGTTATCTGGTTAAAAATACATGTGAGGAATCCAGCAAGAGAACATACCAGTGCAAAGCAGAAAAGATGCAAAGGAACAAAAAAAATATGGAAAATGTTAAGTCTAGACATAGAACAAAGCGTTCAGGTGTTATACTGGCACATTGTTGCACCTTTTATATCTAGCCCATGTGTTCTGGAGTCCACTAAGTAGCAAAGAGTTGAGTAGAATAAAAGGTTTGACAAGGGGCAAGAGAAGTCTATAGTAAGTTGGAAAAAAGTAATATTGTTAAAGCAAGAAGGAGGGTTAGTGTGTCCCAGACCTGTTAAGATATGTCCAGGCAACCCAATTATCCTATTTATCTAGAGGTATGGACTTATCAAAGGAGAAAAATGGGTACAGATGTTAAAGCAGAGGCATATATGGATAGTGAGAAAGGATGGGTTGGAAGTAATGTGAGGAGAGAAGGTGAAGGAACTGCGATACATAGTATTAGATGTGGTAAGCAAAACAGCAAAGAGAATATTTAATACTGAGAAAATTGGAGAGAAGGCATACTACCTACAGGAGGGAATAAAGAGAAGAAAGAAGGGTGAAACAGCAGGGATGATTTTGTAAAATTTGCAAACAAGAGTAAGGTACTGGGAGCATCTAATTATAGGAAACAGAATAAAGACATAGGAACAGGACCAAAATAAATGTGGTCTACAAGACAGAATGAAATTCCATGATACAACATTACAGCAAAAGAGAATAAGACACAGTAGGTAAGGGTGACAGACAAAGAAAGACCAGCATTAGAAGATATAATAGGATGGTGGAGAACAAAGGGATACACCAGAGGAGGATTGGTAGTTGGATTATACAGGACAAGGGATACAAAATTGAGTGAAGAAATGGGAAAGAGCTGGGAGATGCAGGTTTGAAGAACAATAGAGAAGGCTGGATGGGGTCAAGTGTGGAGCATGCTCTGGAAGAGTATAAAGTTGAGGAGATTCAGAATCGTTACATATAGTGCTTGCACAAATATTTTTCTACTTCAAAATGGGCAGAGGTGGATGTAAAATGTGGAAGATGTATAAGACAAGACGCAGTTGATTAGGGACATATTTCATGGACCTGTACAGGTCTTCAGGAATTAAATGAGGATTAGACCAACTGAGTAAGAATACACAGGACAGGAAGACAGGGATAACTGAGGACAGATGGTTTCTGTGGACAGAAAGAAGAAAAGGGAAAGAAAAATTAATAAAAGTGATATTATCGATGGAAAAAGGGGCATAACCAGATTGTGGAAGCAAACTGGAAAAAAATAAAGATATAACAATTATGCAAGCTAGTACAAGAATACACAAGGGAAGAAGAACTAAATTCTCATATTTAACAGTGATGTACTATAATTATTTTTTTCAGGTTTAGGATTGTCTAATATTAAGTGCGTGAGAGCTCTAATGTAAAAGTGTGTTTCCACTGATGTTAAATTCAATTTTGTCTTGCCTGTATTTGTTTATTAAAAAACTCCAGGTGCACAAACTCCTTTTCTTTCTTTTTCAGTATAAACCACAGACATGCTTTATTGCCGAACAGGCTTCTGACATGTATTACTACTTTTTCTCAGGACAGTTGTATAGAAGCACAGTACAGAACATAATCAGCATTCAGTATGACTGGCTGAGGCCTTAACCATCCCAGCATGCAAATTAAGTTCTTCATTGGTTTGCAGGAAAAACAGAACTTCGATGACAGTTTTTAAACATATTCAAGAATCCTGTTTGGCGATATGCTGTGCACAAACATCACAGACTAATAATAATGCAGATTATCCACTGTATGCAAAACACAGCACACACTCCCTTAAATAGGAGGTAGTTAGCTTGTGTTGTCCTGGGTCCACACAGCATCATGATTTAAAGTAATAAAGTGAACCACTCTTCCTCAGTTTACAGAACTGACATATTCTGTGAACAATAATAAAGCAAGTCATAACATACAAATGTTGGTCCTACAGAAATATAGGGTATGAATAAGAATAGTAATTGGGTGAATTTCAGCAATACATAATAGAAGTATGGCAGGACATAACTCTCCTTAAGATGTCTTAGTACTGCAGTTTTCAGCAGGCTTGACATTTGCCTCAGATATTTGTTTTGCAATTTATACATTATTACCATGATGTTTTTTCAATAATAAAATGCTGAAACATTCCATTCCAGTTTGTACACAATATTTAGAAGTATTACATGTTGCTACTATCATACTGTAATGTCCCTTGGTTTATGGCTAGGGGACACTTTCACCAACAGTATAAGCCACATCCCTGTGTGCTATATGGCTCACAGTGTCCTGTAGTCATGGCAAGAACAATTCATAAAAGTTTTGACCAGTATTGTCTGACTGTGGACATTGGATCATTTGCATACTATGGTAGTGTAAGCAACAGATGCTGCTGCAATTCCCATTGGTGGGAGATCAGCTGTGTCATTGTGCTTGCGATGGGCCAGGTAAGGTTATGACAATGTGTTTGTGTGCACTGCACCACACAATAGGATGTGCCATTGCACCCTATCTGTGCAGTGTCAGTCCATAGTATGGCGATGCTGATGCTCAGTTATGTTATGCTAAACAATACATCACCATTTCTTGGACATCAGGTACTAGGCTGTATATACTGGTGTAGTATGTCCACCCTTGTAGCCCATAAATCCCTGCCAACATTTCACAGTGTACTTCAGCATTCACACATTTGTGAATCATGGACTACACTACATAGCTGAGTGTTGCTACCATATCTCTCAACTTTTTAGAACAAGAAATCTGGACAAAGCCATAAATAAAAGGGGGGGGGGACAAAGGCCCAAAAGTAGAGACAATTTTTAAATATTGCTTGTATAAACTTATAATATTGCTAGAATACAAAGGTTTCTATTACCAAGCATTTTTTGCACATCATGACATCTGAAAATTAAATGTCCAACATTTTTAGAGAATTTAGTCCTCACTGATTTACCAGAAAAGCACAAGATTTGTGAGGAACAGACCAAAAACATGAGGCAAAAATATGAACGTTCTGCAAGAATTTGGACAGTTGAGACCTATGGTTGCTACTCCATTATGCATGCTCCTTTTATGAATTGTGAAGGGCTTTTGGATGTGGTTTGGAAGCTCACAGCTTTGCACAATTGTGGACAATAATTACAAATCCCAGTTAACATCTCTGTTAAAAGCATAGTGGTGTAGAGTAGTCCAAGCTAATACAAAGAAGGTACCAAACTTTTCTAATAAAATTTTTTAATTTCATGTATTAATGTACATTCTGTACCATTCATTTAGTGTTTTATCATAATAAACAATGAAAGTTAAATTCAGAGTTTAATGCACATTCAAATATAATGCACGCCACTATTATCTAATAAAACAGCATGGATTAAGGGATCTAATTAGAAATTCTGGTTAAGTATGTGATAAATGTGAACACTGAAAATGTTTTGCCATTTGATTTTTTTCTAAAAGTAATTCATTATCCATATCACCGATTATATTCTTATATGTCCAACAGTGGATGCCTTGAAATGTAAAACTGTGTTTTGGAACACACACACGCACATACTGACTATGTGTTCTTTAATTCTTGTTTTAAATTTGTGTATTGTTTTCCCTTAAAAATAACCACATAAATAAATGTTGCTGTTTGTCTTTTCGGCTTTTCCCGGTTAAGGGTCGCCACAGCGGAACTCCGGTCCGCTAATAATTGGCAGTAGGTTTTTATGATGCCGAGTTGTCAGCCCGACACCCAACCTTCTACAAAGGCACGCCCACATACAAATACCATGATAAAATGATCTGCAGTACAGTGTACAAACACTAGGTGGACTTATTCTGGTTAAAAAAAAAAACTTAAAATGTGAGTGATAATGGAATGAAGTACCAAGAAGGCAAATTCTCAAGCAATGAATTACAAAATCCCAGCCAAATCCTACATACTTGTGCACTAAGGAAGCTGTTTAGCGTAATCATTTAACATAATGGGGATAAATAGCTAAGTCATACTTTTATTATGTGTGGCAGTGCATGGATAATTTTGCAGAGTGGAAATACACTACAGGAAAAAGAAAAAGGAAATCTTATTTCATGTGTAGTTGCCATTTAATCCATCACTGCTAAGATTTAGAAAGCTGTCCTCCAGAAACTATCCTTACTCTGGTTACCAAAATCTGGGTTCAAACCAAAATAATGCATTCAAGCAGCAGTTGCAGGACCTACTGGTTAAAGTGGGGCACCATGAGTCAGCAGATAATGGGGCAGGGGGGACTGAATGCTGATACTGGGACAGATAAAAGAGGATATGAAACTGCATGGCTCTACATGGATAGGTGAACAGGGATAGATAAGGACAGGTTATTCTAGACTTCTGTTGGGCAAATGGTTTGATGGTGGAAAACACATGGTTCAGCATTAGATCTCATAAAAGAGTGACCAACATGCAATTCAGATAGACTTCCTTATAGTTAGTAAAGAACATTGGGATAGAGTCAAAGATAGCAAAGTCACCCCCATGAAAAAGTCAGCCCACTGCATAAACTTCTGGTGGTCACAATAAGCTGCAAGCAGTGGTCAGAGAAGGTTCGAAGGTCAGCAGAGACTAGGCTGAAGACCTGAATGTTGACTGGAGTAAAACACAAGAGTTCAATAAAACACTCAGGGCTATAGCACCTCAGGAAGAAGAGGAAATGGGTGGAGTTGAAGAAGAATTGCATCTCCTTAAAACAGCATGTGCGTGGACTACAGAACAGATATGTGACTGAGCCAGGTATGGAAATAGGGTACATAAATCCAGGACGTTGCCAAAAGAAAGAAGGAGCAAAGGAAAAAGTGTGAGACAGAAAAGACAGATGAGGCTAAGAAGGAATACTTGTTGGCTAACAAGGAACCTATGTGAGCAGTGGTGATAGTAAAGAGCAAGGCATCACAGACACTGCACCAGCTTCTGGAAAGTGACTCAGCAGATGACACAAAGAAACTCTATTAGGTTACAAGGCAAAGACAGAAAGATAAAGATGATAGTCATCAAACACCCCTCATTAGGGATGCCAGCAACAACCTGCTCACCAGTCCACAGGACATCAAAGGCAGATGGATGGAGTACTTACAGAAACTTCTAAACGAAGAAAACTCCACAGACACTGTAGTGCCCGAGGCACAGCCTACAGTGAAAGAGGAAGAAGAGCCACCCTAGAAGAAGTAAAAACAGCACTAAGTAAAATGAACACAGGGAAAGCAACAGGCTCAGATGAGGTCATGGCAGATATGATTAATATGTTGGGTGAGTTAGAAGAGAAATGGCAGAGAAAGGAGTATCCCGGGTGACTGGAGAATAAACATTCTACTGCCACTGTACAAGAACAAAGGGGTCATTCACAGCTGGGGGCAGTATAGAGGTATCAAACTCCTGTCACACTGTTTGAAACTACTGGACAGGGTGATTGATAAGTGAATAGGCAGAGTACTAGAAACTGAGATGGAAGATGAGCAATTCAGATTCAGACCACGATGCAGCACAAATGATCCAATGTTTCCAGTGAGACAGATAGTGATGAAGAATCTAGAGATGAGGACATTTATAGAAATAGAAAAATATATGACAAGATCCCAATAAAGCTGACTTGGGCAGTCTTGAGGTAGTTCAAAGTCCCAGAAACATTAGTAGAATCATTGTAGGCTATATACAAGAACCCAATGACATAACTACAGTGTTTATACTCACATAGGGGTTCCCAGTGTGACAGAGTGCATATCATGGTTCAGCTCTGAGTCTCCTCCTTTTTATACTGGCAATGAATTATTGTAATAAACAGGTTCACAGGGACAGATTAAAAAAGATGCTATATGCAGATGATGTGGCATTATAAGCAGATCCTGAACAAGAACTTCAGTAAATGATAGGAGAATGGAATGCAAAACTGAAGGCAAATGGGATGAAACTGAATGCATTCAAGATAGTTGTCATGGCAGCAAATAGGATAAATCAGAAGAACCTGCAAATTAAGATAGAAGGGAAAATAGTGGAATAGGTCAACAGCTTCAGGTAAAAGTGTAGGGTGGATGAGGAGAAGGGAAGCCTGCATAAGAAGGCCAAAGGTAGAACCCCCTAGGGATGCATCCAACTTGCAGAGAGTGTCAGTGGTAGTGTGTGACAGAAGAATGTCAAAGAAGCTGAAAAGTAAAGTATACAAAATAGTGGTGTGACCAGTACTTCTGTGTAATACAGAAAGATGGGACAGCAGAAGCAGAGCTCTTTTAGGAAGCTAGAGGAGATGAAGAGAGTCTGAGATGGTTGGTAGGATACACACTGTGGGACAGATGAAGAAATGAGGACATAAGACTAGCAGCCAAAGTAGCCCCAGTTGCAGAGAAGGTAAGATAATAGATTAAGGTGGTCTGGGCACATATGCAGAATAGCAGAAGACAATCTTGTGAAGCAGATTTTGGAGAGACAGGAAGAAGGCAAGAGGAAACAAGAATATCTGGTAAAGAGATGGATGGATTGTGTAAAAGAAGATCAATGACAGTCAGGCATGACCATTAAAGAAAGTAGGAGAGTGGCGTTGAATCTAGAAAGATGGCTACAGTTGACGTGACACTCCAACCCCAAGTAGAAAATGAGAAAACGGGGGATTGATGATGATTGCTTGATGTTGTTAACACTGCTGAACACAGAGTGGGATCCATTCAGTGTGCAGATAATTCAGCGCTGTTTTAAGGAAAGCATGGGTTGTCTGGGAGAAAGCCACATTCTATATTCTACAGTCTAGCTTTTCAAGACACAAGTGAATAGAAGTTCAATAATGTGTCACCCTGCAGGCAATAGAATTAGACTAACAGCAGAGATGTAGCTAAAGTACTTACTGTGTTAAAGTCTGGAGTGTAGGACCATGCTATAGTAACATCTGGAGTGAGGGACCATGCTATAATAAAGTCTGGAATGTGGGACCATACTATAGTATGGTCTGGAGTGAGGGACCATGCTATAGTAAAGTCTGGTGTGTAGGATTGTGCTATAGTAAAGTTTGGTGTGTAGGAGTCTGCTATAGTAAAGTCTAGTGTGTGGGGCAGTGCTATAGTAAAGTCTGGTGTGTGGGACCATGCTATAGTAAAGTCTGGAGTGTAAGACCATGCTATAATAAAGTCTTGTGTGTGGGATTGTGCTATAGTAAAATCTGGTGTGTGGGACTCTGCTATAGTAAAGTCTAGTGTGTGGGACAGTGCTATAGTAAACTCTGGTATGTGGGACCATGCTATAGTAAAGTCTGGAGTGAGGGACTGTGCTATAGTAAAGTCTAGAGTGTGGGATCATTCTATAGTAAAGTCTGGTGTGTGGGACTGTGCTATAGTAAAGTCAGGAGTGTGGGACCATGCTGTAGTAACATCTGGAGTGTGGGACCATGCTATAGTAAAGTCTGGTGTATCGAACCATGCTATAGTAAAGTCCGGAGTGTGGAACCATGCTATAGTAAAGTCTGGAGTGTGGAACCATGCTATACTAAAGTCTGGAGTGAGGGACCATGCTATAGTAAAGTCTGGAGTGTGGGAACATGCTATAGTAAAGTCTGAAGTGTGGAACCATGCTACAGTGAAGTCTGGAGTGAGGGACCATGCTATAGTAAAGTCTGGAGCGAGGGACCGTGCTATAGTAAAGTCTGGAGTGTGGGACCGTGCTATAGTAAAGTCTGGTGTGTGGGACCGTGCTATTGCAAAGTCTGGTGTATGGGACCATGCTATAGTAAACTCTGGAGCGAGGGACCATGCTATAGTAAAGTCTGTAGTGTGGGACCATGCTATAGTAACATCTGGAGTGAGGGATCATGCTATAGTAAAGTCTGGAGTGTGGAACCATGCTATAGTAAAGACTGGTGCGTGGGACCATGCTATAGTAAAGTCTGGTGTGTGGGACCATGCTATAGCAAAGTCTGGAGTGTGGGACCATGCTATAGTGAGGGAATGAGGGACCGTACAATAGTAACATCTGGAGTGTGGGAGCATGCTGTAGTAACATCTGGAGTGTGGGACCATGCAATAGTAAAGTCTGGAGTGTGAGACCACGCTATAGTAAAGTCTAGAGTGTGGGAACATGATATAGTAACATCTGGAGTGTGGGAGCATGCTATAGTAAAGTCTGGAGTGCGGGACCATGCTAAAGTAAAGTCTGGAATGTGGGACCATGCTGTAGTAAAGTCTGGAGTGAAGGACGGTGCTATAGTAAAGTCTGGAGTGTAGGACCATGCTATACTAAAGTCTGGAGTGTGGGACCATGCTATAGTAAAGTCTGGAATGTGGGACAGTGCTATAGTAAAGTCTGGAGTGAGGGACCATGCTATAGTAAAGAATGGAGTGTGGAACCATGCTATAGTAAAGTCTGGAGTGAGGGACCATACAATAGTAACATCTGGAGTGTGGGACCATGCTATAGTATCATCTGGAGTGTGGGACCATACTATAGTAACATCAGGAGTGTGGGACCATGCTATACTAAAGTCTGGAATGTGGAACCATGCTGTAGTAAAGTCTGGAGTGAGGGACCATGCTATAGTAAAGTCTGGAGTGTGGGACCATGCTATAGTAAAGTCTGGAGTGTGGGACCTTGCTATAGTAAAGTCTGGAATGTAGGACTGAGCTATAGTAAAGTCTGGAGTGAGGGACCATGCTAAAGTCTAGAGTGTGGGACCGTGCTATAGTAACATCTGGACTGTGGGATCATGCTATAGTAACATCTGGAGTGTGGAACCATGCTATAGTTAAAGTATGGAGTGTGGGACCATGCTATAGTAAAGTCTGGAGTGTGGGACCATACAATAGTAACATCTGAAGTGTGGGACCATTCTATAGTGATATCTGGAGTATGGGACCATGCTATAGTAACATCTAGAGTGTGGGACCATCCTATAGTAAAGTCTGGTGTGTGGGACTGTGCTATAGTAAATTCTGGTGTGTGGGACCATGCTATAGTAAAGTCTGGAGTGTGTGACCATGCTATAGTAACATCTGAAGTGTGGGACCGTGCTTTAGTAATACCAGGAGTGAGGGACCGTGCTATAGTAAAGTCTGGAGTGAGTGACTGTGCTATAGTAAGGTATGCAGTGTGGGACTGTGCTATAGTAAAGTCTGGTGTGTGGGACAATGCTATAGTAAAGTCTGGTGTGGGGGACCATTATATAGTAAAGTCTGGAGTGTGGGACCATGCTATAGTAACATCTGAAGTGAGGGATCATGCTATAGTAAAGTCTGGAGTGTGGGACCATAATACAGTAACATCTGTAGTGTGGGACCATGCTGTAGTAATGTCTGGTGTGTGGGTCCATGCTATTGTAAAGTCTGGAGTGTGGGTCTGTGCAATAGTAATATCTGGAGTGAGGGACCGTGCTATAGTAAAGTCTGGAGTGTGCGACCATACTTCATCTGGAGTGTGGGACCATGCTATAGTAATATCTGGAGTGAGGGACTGTGCTATAGTAAAGTCTGGAGTGTGGGACCATGCTATAATAAAGTCTGGAGTGTGGGACCATGCTATAGTAAAGTCTGGTGTGTGGGTCCATGCTATTGTAAAGTCTGGAGTGTGGGTCTGTGCAATAGTAATATCTGGAGTGAGGGACCGTGCTATAGTAAAGTCTGGAGTGTGCGACCATGCTTCATCTGGAGTGTGGGACCATGCTATAGTAATATCTGGAGTGAGGGACTGTGCTATAGTAAAGTCTGGAGTGTGGGACCATGCTATAGTAAAGTCAGGTGTGTGGGACCATGCTATAGTAAAGTCTGGTGTGTGGGAACATGCTGTAGTAAAGTCTGTGTGTGGGACCATGCTATAGTAAAATCTGGAGTGTGGGACCATACTATAGTAATGTTTGGAGTGTGGGACCGTGCTATAGTAAAGTCTAGTGTATGGGACACTGCTATAGTAAAGTCCAGTGTGTGGGACAGTGCTATAATAAAGTCTGGTGTGTGGGACTGTGCTATAGTAAAGTCTAGAGTGTGGGTCCATGCTATAGTAGTCTGGAATGTGGGACCATGCTTAATTTGAAGTGTGGGACCGTGCTATAGTGATATCTGGAGTGAGGGACAGTGCTATAGTAACGTCTGAAGTGAGTGACTGTGCTATAGTAAAGTCTGGAGTGTGGGAGCATGGTATAGTAAATTCAGATGTGTGGGACCATGCTATAGTAAAGTCTGGTGTGTGGGACCATGCTGTAATAAAGTCTGTGTGAGGGACCATGCTATAGTAAAGTCTGGTATGTGGGATCATTATAGTAAAGTCTGGTGTGTGGGACCATGCTATAGTAAAGTCTGGAGTGAGGGACCATGCTATAGTAAAGTCTGGTGAGTAGGACCATGCTATAGTAAAGTCTCAGATGTGGAACTGTGCTATAATAAAGCCTGGAGTGTAAGACTGCAGAGGTGCCAGAGGATAACCACCGCAATCAAACATGATGAATGTAGCACAGTTTCTGTTCTACACCAGTTACTCTGCATAATGGACTGGAACAAAACACACCCATCCTCTGTAAAATTTTATGAGAGGCTAAATTCAGCTGGAAGCCCTAGCACCAACCCCCCCAGGACTGAACATCCATCATGAAGCATTTATTAAACTGTAAAAATTCTTTCGCATTATATTTCGAGTATGTTTAGAAACAACAGAAAGCAGTTTAAAATGCAGTGGCTTTTGTTGCAATTGATGTCATTTTTGGTGCTTTAATTTATTATAATTCTGCACATTTTAGCTGTAGTAATGTGAATCTGAAAAAGAACCACTGACTACAGCAAATGTGGCTGCAATAAATAACAAGTGTACAACAAAATATAATTATAATCATAAGAATTATATTTGATTATATTACTCATTATTATTAATAATATAATTTTATTATAATTATATGTGTTAGTTATATTATTTATACATATATTATAATTAATTATATTATAACAAATTAATCATATTATTAATAATAATAATAATAATAATAATAATATTTAACATTACCCATAGAAACAAGTCCAGCAGAAGAACAAAGCAAAAGACTAAAATGACAAATGATAAGTGCTTACACCTATATTATAAGTTTTCTTCAGATTATTATACTATTATAATATGCTATAGACTAGACATGTCCAACCTGCGGCCCGCGGGCCGCATGAGGACCTCAGAGCTCTTCCATGTGGCCCTCAACCTCTAACTTCAACATCGATGTACGCATGCCCCAAAACACTTTTTTTGTTTTGTGTTTTTCGCTCCCGTGACCTGTAATGCTAATGTCAGTGTGCGTATGTGCCAAAGCACCCTTCTAGTTTTGTTTTTGAGCCAAAAAAGGGTCAGTGTGTTTACGCTATTATTTTGCACCGAACAATCAGTGTGTGTGTGTGTGTGTGTGTGTGTGTGTGTGTGTGTGTGTGTGTGTCTGTGTCTGTGTGTGTGTTTTCGCTGAAGAGGGACTCGTATGGATTTGCCGCTGTTGCCTTTGAAATGGACAGCAATTACCTGTGTTAACCGGTAAGTATGGAGTGAGTGACTGCATGCATGAAAGCAGAGTTGTGTGCGTGAAAGTAGAAGAAGAGTGTGTGTGTGTGTGTGTGTGTGTGTGTGTGTGTGTGTGTGTGTGTGTGTGTGTGTGTGTGTGTGTGTGTGTGTATGTGTGTATATGTGTGCATGACTGAGAGAGACGCATGCACAAAGAGGCTAACAATGATCAGTCTACCTACTGAACGCAAACAAGTTAGCTCACAAATATATCATACATTAAGAGTACACTTTCATTAAATTGCAGCTTTCCTGACAGGGAGAGTGTTGTATTGAACATAAACTCATACCTCTTAACTGTATGGATTTTCAAAGAATGTCTGGATTTTTGCTTCATCTTCCAATTTGTGTCTTTTGCTTAGGAAATAAAAGTAGTCATCCAAGGTAATGCAGTTCCAGGGAGTAAGAATGAGACAGCAGCCTAGGGTTAATGCGTCAGTAGTGGACTGACTATGTGGGACTGTAGCATATAAAGTTGTATTGTTTTTTCAGACAAACAAAAAAGCACCTAGTACTGTTTTTTCATTGGTGAGTTCTAAGCAGTGGTAGATTGGACAACAGTAAGCATAGCTTTGGCGGATCATCAATACTGGCAAATCAAGTGGGCACAATGTCATTTTTTAAATGTTGGGGATTTTAGTGTGTATGTGTGTGCTTATGTGTTGGGAGTGCTGCAACAGTAGATGATTATTAAAGACAGAGACTTACAGACAGTGGAGAATGTTTCTTTGTTTCAAAACCTAATACTTGGGTACGCATGCCAGAAGTAGATTTTTTAAGACATAGCTTCTTGCCATTTACAGTGGATGGATATTTACATTTAATGGACAATGTATTAGCATGGGCCTGTGAGGTTCTGAAGGATGCCAAGTCTACCACTGCCAGTGTCCTGTAAAGTGACCTGGAAATGGATACTGGGATGTTACTGAAAAAATATAGTAAGTGGGCTTAGAAATATAATTTAATTAAACAAAGTGTACTTTCAATTTACAGGCCATAATTTAATTTATTTCAGGTAGTCCAGATACTGGTAGATTGCATACCATTAGACTTAATTAGGGAGAGCTGTCATTCTGGGGAAACAAGCAGCCCTAGTTTCAGTGAAAGCTCTGGGGTTGCTTGCAGGTAGGAAGTTGCAGGATGTTGATGCAATGTGTTTTATTTATTATTTTTAATGCATTTGTCATTTCAAAGCATGGTTTTCTTTGATGCAAAAGAAGGCAGGACTGAATGAGCCATATAATGTTTAACTGACAATGGGATAGAAAGATTATAAGTGATGTATAATGTTTGCAGCTACGGTTGTTTCAATGGTGTCTGTGATGCATAACTATTTTTGGGCCTGTGTCCCACTTTTATTTTTCGCTTTGCCCATATTTCCTGCTCTAAGGTTGAGAGGTATGGTTCCATACTAAATCAGAAGTTGTATTTACCTTGGAAGACTTTTCGGCATAATTACAAAAAACAGAGCCTTTTTAATATCTCTGCTTATTTCCAATATAAACTGCTATGTAACCTTGCAAATAACCTTCTTATTAAGCTACTTTAATTCTTTTGGAATTGACAGGTATGATTCATCTGTTCGGACATAAGCATAGAGTGCTAATGTGACTTTGATTTCTTGCAGCAGTCTGTGGTTTACATAATCGCAATAACTTTTCTGTGTTTCTGGGTGTGTAATCAATTTAACAGTTTTAAAGATGTTTTCCAAAAATAAATAAATATATAATAAATAAATAATCCTCTCTACACTTTGAGCTATTGACAAAGTCTGGGAATTTGTTTTTCTCAAAAGCGAAGGTCAGCATTACAGCTCAGTAAACTGTCAATCTGTGAGTAACTTCTGCACAAATTAAAATGTCTGAATGCCAGATGGCTTTAGATTGGAGGGAAGTTTATTTTTATTTATTTTATTTTATTTTACATTTGTTTACTGGGAAAGTCCGACTGGACACAGGTCCATTTTCAGCGGAGGCCCGGGGAGAAAAGCTCCAAAATAACACAAAACAATATATGAGAGAGAGAGACAGCAAATTATGGATGTAGTACTCATACAATATGGCAGAGATTACATCTCACAACAGTGAGAATCATTGAGGTACAGAATAAACTTAAAAACATTTTTTACAGTTATAATTACAGCAAGGCAAATATCAATGAGTAAAGTTTTTAGGAGAAAGCTGTTTGTACATAGCTGAAGCTCTGAAACAATCTTTTGGTATGGATTAACCTGGGGATTGACACAGGTTATATGTTTAGACCAGTATGTAGCATTATAGTTTATGTTTTTTTTATTGATTTACTTTTTGCCGAGCAGTTGTTTGTTGATTTATTGATGGTCCTTTTGGTGGTGGGAAATTACATGGATGACTCCATCTCTATTATGATTTTTTTTTTCAGATAATTTGACTTCCAGACAATTTCATTCAGTGAGTGGGTGTCATGTGATTACTGAGGTTGCCTATTTTACAAGTAGGGGCTTTTTGTGTGTGTGTGTGTGTGTGTGTGTGTGTGTGTGTGTGTGTGTGTGTAAGAGAGAGAGATTTAATATGTATACTGAATATAATTTTGCAAATGGAATTCTTAGTTAAGCATGCCCCTCTTCTTGGGCAACTAGACTTGAGTAACCAATATTAGATCTTAGCCATCCAGCTGGGAAAGGTTAGTATGTGGATTTTCCATCTGGTTTGATGAAGGCTATGCTACTTACCCAAGGACTACATTTATGGCTATCCATCCAGCCACCGTGTTGCTGAACTATATTGTTTGATAATGAGAGGAGCTTTTTAAAGAAGTTGAAGGTTTTTATGTCAAGAACCTGTCAATAAAAAGTGGCTTGTTTATGTTGCAGTGAAGGCTGTGGTCTTTGTAGTGAGCGTTTTAAGTATAACCAGTATTTCTGAGGTAGAGGAAGTCTCTTAAGGCAGGATCTTTCTTAGCCTGGAAAGCAAGCCAATGATGACATTTATAGGGGCCAGTGAGAGACAGAGGAAAGCAAGAAGCTTTTTAGTCTGTTTGGATAACATAGTGAACTTAGTCCTTTGACCTTTTTTGTCAGAAATGGTTGTAGTCTTTCTTTTGGTAGGGTGTTTTGCTGAGGCACATGCCAAAAGGGGCATTGCACTCAATAATGGCTCTTGTGAAGGAGGAATACAGGGATGTTATGACCTCCTTGTCCCTGGATGAGATACCCTTACTAATGAATTGGGCCATGTAAAAAGCTTTCCTTACAACGGAGACAACGTGGTGGTCAAAAGTCAGGTTTCTATCAACCTGGGTGCCCAAGTACCATACGACTTATTGCGTGCTTACAACATTGTTATTAATGTGATAATTTGTGGGGACATCACTCTCCTCAAAAGGGATGATGGTGCATTTTTTGGCATTTAGCTTGAGGCCATATTTCTGGCACCAGTTATTTGTTTGGGTGAGACCCTCTTGTAGCTTATTCAGAATTGTTTTATTAAGTCAGTAATGTGAATTCTTTACTTTATTGCAAATTTGTTGGGTTATTTTTGTGGATTATAGTACTGTAGGAATGCTGATGTTGACATTTTATGTAGTTGGACTGCTGGAATGGTTTTCCCAGTGAGAAATGCTAGTGCTGTAGTGAGTATCTGTTTATTTGTGTAAAAAATATATATATAAATATATCTATATATATATATATATATAGAGAGAGAGAGAGAGAGAGAGTAACTAAGATGTTAGAGTTAACTGTTAGATTAGAGAATTAGAATTAGAATGAGAATTAGAATTTTAAGGTAAATATTAGGCATTTATTACATTTATTCATTGTTCAAACACACCTACAGTACAGCCAGGAGGTCGACTGTGGTCTTCCGGAGCAATGAAATAGTTAACTATATGATATATTTTATATGCGGCCCCAAGACCATTTCTGTTCACTCAATGCGGCCCCAGCAAGCCAAAAGGTTGGACACCCCTGCTATAGACAGAAGCACTTCTAATTTTAAACATTTGTGGATTTAATAAATCATTTTAACTGCTAAGTTTGTCTTGTTGCCAAGTTTAGTTCAGTTTATTTTCAGTCATAGTTTTGGTGATTTTGTTGGAGTTACCTTTGAAGAGAAACAAAATAAATAAATCTCAACAAGACAACCTAAATAGTTTTATAAGGTTTACAAATTATCCAAATTGTAAATTGAGGCATCTTTTAACTGCAGTTATTAATCTGGTACCTGAGGTTATTCCAACTACACACACACACACACACACACACACACACACACACACACACACACACACACACACACACACACACACACAAATATGTCAAATTGTTTTGAAAGGGTCTCAGTGAACTCAATGATATTTAAAGCTGTAGGCAGACTATTTCACAAGACGTCAGTTATTAGAATGTAAGACTATCAGTAAAGGAATGTGTACTGGTGTGCTTCCAGTTTTAGATAAGCAGACAATGTCTGTGATGCCTTCAGCTCTATACTGTATCAGGTAGTGGAGATGGCAAGAAGACACATCACTTGGGTGCAGAATGTATGACCACCGAAAGTCTCTGGATGTTTAGGTAATGAAGGAATTTCTTTCTCCCAAGCAAACAGTGAAATTTAACAATGCTTATATACCCACCCCAATAGTGTACAATGTTTATGACCAGGACAGCCCTCTGGATGTTTGCATGCCTGTTGCATCATCCATAAAATAATCAATGAGTGTTAAGAGCCCTTAGATACCCATTCTAAGGAAATATTCCTTATAGATGGTGGCATGCCAGATGATCATTTAAACGTTCTGTTTCAAAAGTAAGTTTAATCTACAATGCTACTAACTGCAAGGAGAACTCATTGAGATATATCGGAATTGGAAGTCCAGTATCTGCATTTATTCTTTGTTGTTATATGGTAATATTGGAGTTATGTTTAATCCCTACTAAATCAAAAGTATTGTAAACATTGCATATGCATTGCATATGCACTCGCAATGAACTTATAAATCACACTGCTCAAAAAATGTAGTGTTTCTGACGTGCAAAAAGAAAAAAGGGATATATGAGGTACAGCAGTCATACTAACTTTCATCAAGAAGTGATTTAGCATCCCTGCTTTGCTGGGATACACCAGACAACAGCCACATTTCTATTCCTTTCCCTTGCAATGCCACTTTTCATGAAAACGAAATTTGTACTGTGGCTCCCCAATTTAATTCAAAATTAAAAGTCATTTTGCCTATAAAATGACATTAAATTGCACATATGTTAACCTAAGCAAGTATAATGTGATTGCTTTTAGCACTTATTTTCTGAAATGAGTCACTTGCCTTTCACCTTTGACCCAGCTGTTTGCCTACTGCTCATAAAACCCATTGACTGTAGTTATCTAACTTAACTACAATACACATCTGGCTTCCAGCAACACTACATGGAAGTTTAACAAACCAGTAGTTTAATTCATTTGTTCAGGTTCACAGGGAAGGATGCAGTACATGTCTGAACTTTCACCTTCTAAGATGCAACAATAACAGTAACCTGACCTGGAAAATATGAACTGTAAACATTATTGCAGCTGTAAACCATGCCCTATGGCATATTCAGGGTTTTAATAAATAAACCAGCCAATCAACTCTGTGCAAGCCAGTCCCATTAAATCACCCAAATCTAATAGATTTAATTCTCATTTAATTAAAGCTGCATAGGATGTATCAACTCAAGAAATGAGAATAAATGAGAACAAAAGAATCAGGCATGCAGATTATTTTATTGATATGCAAAATGCCATGGTTGTCAAGTAAATAAAAGAAAGCATGCTTAGCAACTGCAATCAGTCAGATCCTAAATCCAATTTCAGCCATGGAGAAACACGATAAAACAATTCTGAAGATTGTGCAGAAATCTAAAGCAAAACAAACTCCTCTCTAACCTGTAACTAACCAACCAATATTATGCATTGTGGGAGAATGGAGTGGTTGCAGATTATAGCACAGATAAACAGCACTAATTGTAGTAATGATTATTGGGTTTATGAAAATGTTGATGGGACTTTTGAGTTCACGGGAGTCATAAGTACAGACTACCTGGGTTATAGGTTAAGACCCAGTATTTCTCTAGAAATAAAAGTTTGTTACACTTATAACCAGTTTGTAGGTGTCTGGTATATATATTTTTTTCTTTTAGCCAAGGCCACCCTGTTTGTGTATCCTTGCCTTTTCTGTTGTATGCCTTTCTTCCTAACCCACTCTTTCTTAAAAAGTTTAATTCATTACTATACTGTTATGTGTTACCCAGTGTCCCTTGCACATGCACCATGAAACACACCAGTTGAATTTTTCATTTTTTTTACTTGGGGAAATTATTCACAAAACTGGTTTTGACTGTGACTCAGAAGTATTGGTCTGATAAGTGACGTGGAAAGAACTACATAATAACTAAAGGGAGGGTATAAGAATCAAATCTGTGAAGTGCAGAATGCAACTTAATTGCATCTTCTTACTTCACCCACTAAGCTACACTGTCTGTCGTTTAGAACATAGGGTAAGTTATTAACTCAGCAGTTAGGTTATATAATAAAATGCATTAGAAAACAATCTTAGTACATATAAAGTACTGTACTAAGTTTCCATGGAAATTAAACAGTAACAACTCAGTAGATAAATATTTTAAAAAACAAACACAAATGTAAGAGATATACATATACATATATATGACCATGTAAATGTGTTGATAAATACATTGTGAATCCACCTTTCATAGAGGTCAATGAGTTTCTTAAATGGATTAGATAAAAAAACAAATGTAGGAGGAAACCAGAGCATCCAAAGACATGTAATAGGTAGATTGGACACTAAATTGGCTGTAGGTGTGTGTGTGTGTACATCTGTGTGAGGTATAGAAGAACAACTGCTGCAGGGCTAGTTACCCGGCTCTAGATGATTGTCACTGTTAAAATGACAACCCGACCCCAAGGGCAAAAATGAGAAAAGGGGGTGTGGATGGATGAATGGATAAAAAACATAATGTGTCAGAAACCATTTCTGTGTAACATATATACAGCAATTACAAGTATTCCTTCCCTGAGAATGCTCTCACTGAATGTCATGCAGTGCATTTGTTGTGTAAAACTCTACATTAATTGGTAACTTATTCCAAGGGCAGGTATATCCATATGGATTAAAAGAAATCAATCTATTCTGTAAAGCATTTCAGTCTGACTTGTATATGTGAAACCAGTTCTGTGGAAACCTGAAATAACTTAAAGTTTCTATAAGAAGCAGGGGATCAGGAGTGACAGCACCTTTACTTTATAAAGTCAAGCCATGTAGTCACTCTTTAGCCACTTACATTGCTGTATCTGCTGCCTACTTCCATCTACACATTGTAGTCCGACCACCATAAGCATTTCTCCAGAGGTGATCCTGGGACCATTGTGGACACCTGCAAAATCAGTGACCTGTTTTCATTATTTCTGTTCTATGTGCATATATTGTGAAAACTTAAAATCAGTTGGGGTAATGAAGCTGTGCAGCCCTGATTGTTAAAAAAAAACAAAAACAACAAAAAAAAGTCATTGCATAAAATGTTTGTGGAATGTCATTCTGTTGTTGCAAGACAATTGTCTCAGTTGTACATAAATGGAATTAGGGGCTACCTAGGAGCATGGTGCCCCTTTGGAGACCTCGGGCACTGGCTTGGTTACGACAGCAAACTGATATGAAAGGCCTTGTCTCTTTGGGTTTGTCTTTGTCTTTCTGAATTGCTGTACATGTTGGGATGATATACAGAAGCTGTGTCATTCGAAAACCTTGACTGATTCTATGAAGGAAATGGAATGGCTCATTACTGCAAACTCAAATAACCAAATAAAAAAGTATAAAGGTAATGATTTTGTTAGGGAGGAAGACCCCCTCCACTATCCACACCCCTTTCACTTAATTATTCTTTCTCTAACATTTCCCAGTTCCGGGAAAAAAGATATTCCTTTTTCCTGAAACTGTGTCACCTCCAAGCAAAAACAGCAACAAGCGGTCAATGATCAGACTTTTAATGGTGACTTTCCGATAATTTACAATTACAAATGTCAGCAACATTTATTTATTTTTAATTTAACATTTGTTAATCGGGTAACATGCACAGACTCCTACATTTTGTTCTGGGTAATGATTAATTTCAAACACTAGGAGTTTTTAAATTTTGTCTATGTACTATACATAAACTTTTGGAATGCCTTAAATGAAAATATTTTTTGCATTTAGTTTAGTACTGCAAACACTCTGTAATAGGCAGCTTTACTTGCTCAAGTTCAGCTATAACTAAATATCTTAGTACTTTACAGAATCTAGAAATGGAAAATGAAATATAAGACTTGATGAATACAAGTTTTTAATTTAGCTGAACTTGCATTTTTAACAAGAATCATCCTAGCATAGTGCACAATCTATTTATTTGTTTGTTCATTTATTAGTGTGCTTATGTTCATTCATATATAGGCCAAAAAAGTTGAGCAATTGTGTCTCTGTGCTGTGTTGAACAACTGCTCTTCTATTGGCCAGAATATCTATATCTATATCTATATCTATATCTATATCTATATCTATATCTATATCTATATCTATGGACACATACACATGCATGCATGCACACACACACATACACACGCACACACACACACACGCACGCACGCATGCACACACACACACACACACACACCACCAAAAAAGAAAGAACAACATTAAATGAATTAAGCATAGTATATTTTAATGTTCCTATACCAACTTTATCCTATTCAGAGGCATATTTGAGCTGGTGTCCATCCTGACAGGCAAAAGTGTAAGGTATGGAATAATTCCTGCATTGGATGACAGTCAATTACAGGATATACACACAGCGTACCACTCAGCCTCTTAGTCCAAGAATTGTGGATAAAGCTAAAATAATGGGGAAGGGGGGGGGGCTAATGCCCAAAAGTTAAACATATAAATAAATATTACAGCTTCTGTGCTTTTTGTTTCAAATCCGGTGTTAAAGAAATAAAATCATTTAGACCAGGAAGACAGCTGGCATCAAGTTCGTTACCATGCCACACCAGTTCTTTTACCTCAGTTCTCTCTTGCCAAGCACCACCCCTAGGATTACAAAAGATTCTTTCTAAAATAACAAAGGAAAAACTTTCAAAATCAACACATTTAATAGAATGCCTATACAAGGCTTAGTTTACTTGGGATTGTGTTCTACATGTTCCACTTTTTATGTATGAAAGATAGAACGGCAGCTAAAGAAACGTATTTATGAACACTACGCCAATATTTCTAGGTGTAATACAAATAACACCTTGTATAGACATTCTATTAAATGTGGTGATTTTAAAAGTTTTTCCTTTGTTATTTTAGAAAGAAGTGGTGCAGCAACTTAAACTCAATGCCAACAACAAAAGCTGTAATACTTATTTATATGTTTGATATAATAATACATTCTTAGAAATAAGTAAAGGTAATGTTTTTTAATGAATGAGGGTTGGATGCCTTTAAAAATGTATGGTTTTAAAATAAGTGCCTTTATTATTAATTGTTCTTAATGTTCAATCAATTATTCTTGTTAAGAGTGTGAAATTGGTTTATAAAAGGCTGTGTATTTGTACTGGAAATGTATTCTGATGAAGTCCTGTCTTTTTGTCAAGGGACAAAAAACTATTTGTTAACTTTTGCAGCTTAAATAATACAAAAAGTGCCTTTGTTTACTATTCATGTGGAATGAGTGCTTCATTTCTGAAGTTGGCAGCCTGGTTTATTTTGGTGGATTATTTGTGTTTTTTGTTGCTTATGACTGTTTTTCAGATAGCCACTTTTACAACAACTGCAACAATGGCTTTTAAGACTAGCATCAGTACTACTATTATGGGTGTTCTATAGTAACTTGATACTTCTGCAGCTCCAGGAAAATGTTCACAGCCAGGTCATTGACTGGCAACAGTAGCCCAGTGAGTGAACTTAAATAATCCCAGACAGACTGGACCTACTGTTATTTGTTATACTTTCAAAAGCAATGCACAATAAACACTGATCAATGATCTGCTTAACAACACATTGCTCAGTGCAAATACTGTAGTATACCTCACTGGTTACAACAACCAGAATGACCAGGTAGTAACTACTACTAACACCTCGCTGGTTAGAGCAACCAGAATGACCAGGTAGTAACTACTGCTAACACCTCACTGGTTACAACAACCAGAATGACCAGGTAGTAACTACTGCTAACACCTCACTGGTTACAACAACCAGAATGACCAAGTAAAAACTACTGCTAACACCTCACTGGTTACAACAACCAGAATGACCAGGTAGTAACTACTGCTAACACCTCACTGTTTACAACAACCAGAATAACCAGGTAGTAACTACCGCTAGCATCTCACTGGTTACAACAACCTGAATGACCAGGTAGTGACCACTGCTAACATCTCACTGGTTACAGCAACCAAAATGACCAGATAGTAACTACTGCTAACACCTCACTGGTTACAACAACCAGAATGACCAGTGACTACTGCTAACACCTCACTGGTTACAGCAAACAGAATGACCAGGTAGTAACTACTGCTAACACCTCACTGGTTACAGCAACCAGAATGCCCAGGAAGTGACTACTGCTAACACCTCACTGATTAAACCAACCAGAATGACCAGGTAGTGACTACTAACACCCCACTGGTTACAGGAACCACAATAACCAGGCAGTAACTACTGCTAACACCTCACTGGTTAAAACAACCAGAATATCCAGGTAGTTACTACTAACACCTCGCTGGTGAGAGCAACCAGATTAACCAGGTAGTAACTACTGCTAACACCTCACTGGTTACAGCAACCAGAATGACCAGGTAGTAACTACTGCTAGCATCTCACTGGTTACAACAACCAGAATGACCGGTGACTACTGCTAACACCTCACTGGTTACAGCAAACAGAATGACCAGGTAGTAACTACTGCTAACACCATACTGGTTACAGCAACCAGAATGCCCAGGAAGTGACTACTGCTAACACCTCACTGATTAAACCAACCAGAATGACCAGGTAGTGACTACTAACACCCCACTGGTTACAGGAACCACAGTAACTACTGCTAACACCTCACTGGTTACAGCAACCAGAATGACCAGGTAGTAACTACTGCTAACACCTCACTGGTTAAAACAACCAGAATATCCAGGTAGTGACTACTGCTAACACCTCACTGGTTACAACAGCCAGAATGACCAGGTAGCAACTACTGCTAACACCTCACTGGTTACAGCAACCAGAATATCCAGGTAGTGACTACAGCTAACACCTCACTGGTTACAACAACCAGAATGACCAGGTAGTTACTACTAACACCTCACTGGTGAGAGCAACCAGATTAACCAGGTAGAAACTACTGCTAACACCTCACTGGTTACAGCAACCAGAATGACCAGGTAGTAACTACTGCTAACACCTCACTGGTTACAGCAACCAGAATCCCCAGGAAGTGACTACTACTAACACCTTGCTAGTTACAGCAACCAGAACAACCAGGTTGTGATGCCCGTGCCCTGCCCCAGCAATCAAGGAGCCTCAATCCTCACCACTAACACCAGTGAGGGGCATCTCATATAGGAGGAAAGGACAACAAATACACACAGTAAAGTGCAATTTCCCTTAAGAGCACATAGAGATCACAGTCAGTCCAGGGCTGGTCGCTCCCTTGCTCTCCAGGTCCCCAATAAGACTCTCCACTGGCACAGCTATAGAGTCCAGATCTCAGCCTAGTGGGCAAGCTAAAACCTCCAGCACCCTCTCTGTCCAACCAGTGTTTTGTGTCCCTGCCCAAGTAGCTGACACAGACACACACACACACACACACACACACACACACACACACACACACACACACACACACACACACACACACTTTGAGAAGAGTTTATATAACCACACAGACACTCCTGGGGAAAGCTGGCACAGGTTCTCCAGCTGTGCCCCCTTTTCTCAGACTATACAGTAGTACCAGCTGCCACCACCCACTAATATTTATCAGCTACTCAAAGGCCCTTAAAGGGTGTCCAATTATTACTGTGCAATATTATTATCCAAGTGTTAGTATAGGCCAGAGCTAAAGCTATTGGAGTGGCTTTGTACAATTTTACCAAAGGTATGCAAGTACTCTAAAGAGCTTAAATTATTTCTACAAAAACAGCCACAGTTGAAAGGGTTTAAAATATTTAATAAATAGTCAAAACACAAGACAATACTTTTTACTACACAGTGCTAGTCAAGAGTTCAGAGATCACAGAGAAATACTTAAAATAATTCAGTAGTACAGTTCTGACATCACAGAAAAACACTTAGTCTAATCTTTCTAGTTTCCAGCTATTTCTAAGAGAAAACACAAGTCTAAGATAAACTTACATATAGAGCAAGACAGTGCTGAAGAGTTGGATGGTCAAGACAAAAATGCTTAATGCTCTCTGATTCTCTCTGTTTTTAAAATCACATTCCTGGTTCACAGGAAATAATTCTTCACACTTCCCTGGGTTCCCAGGCTAACAGAAACTACAGTTACATTCTTCACCTCTGGGCAGAATCTAGAGCAATAAAGGACATTTATGCATGCAAATTCTGGCCATTAACTCTGGCCTTACAATAATAGGCAGGATGCCTCACTCTAGACTTACTGGCTCCGAGTTGTAACATCAAAGGATCACAACATGCTTTACTTGGTCAGTAGAGTGCACTGTTGTTATATTTTTTTCAGTTCTACATGTAACACTATTTTTACCATTTAAGACACAAGCCTGTAGTTTGCATTAATATTTACAGATGACAGAATTATCTCCAATATTCTATCTGGCTAGGCTGGCAGCCTTCACCTATCTTCACCCAATCTTCACACAGGTAGTAACTACTGCAAACACCTCACTGGTTACAACAACCAGGATGTCCAGGTAGTGCCTACTGCTACCACCTCACTGGTTACAACAACCAGAATCACCAGGAAATGACTACTGCTAACACCTCACTGGTTACAGCAACCAGGATATCCAGGTAGTGACTACAGCTAACACCTCACTGGTTACAACAACCAGAATGACCAGTTAGTGACTACTAACACCTCGCTGGTTACAGCAACCAGAATAACCAGGTAGTAACTACTGCGAACACCTCACTGGTTACAGCAACCAGAATATCCAGGTAGTGACTACTACTAACACCTCGCTGGTTACAGTAACCAGAATAACCAGGTAGTGACTACTGCTAATACCTCATTGTTTACAACAACCAGAATGACCAGGTAGTGACTACTGCTAACACCTCACTGGTTACAATAACCAGAATGACCAGGTAGTGACTACTACTAACACATCACTGGTTACAACAACCAGAATAACCAGGTAGTAACTACTACTAACACCTCACTGGTTACAACAACCAGAATGACCTGGTAGTGACTACTTACACTTCGCTGGTTACAGCAACCAGAATAACCAGGTAATAACTACTGCTAACACCTCACTGGTCACAGCAACCAGAATATCCAGGTAGTGACTACTGCTAACACCTCACTGATTACAACAATCAGAATGATCAGGTAGTGACTACTACTAACACCTCACTGGTGTTAGTTTGCCTTGATGACTTGATTGAAGGCCAGAATGTATTTGCTAAACATTATTATAATTTCCACAGCAACAAATTGAAATATTACTTATACAGCAATGATTGTAAATGTGAATAAAAAGAAGACTGTACAACACGTTACCTTTATATAGATACAGTTAGTAACAGTTTACAAATATGCTAAACTGACTTTAAAAAATACCCTGATAATGCTGCCACAAAGCCAATAAAAGAACAATGCACAGTCTGTTATTTAACACTTGTTTATATTAGTGTGATGCATATGTTATAAAACATAGTCTTGTAACATCATGCTCCTTTCTTGGAAAACATAATACACAAGTGGCATTCTTGCTTAAAAGATATAATATACATTGGTGTACAGGTGATACAGAGTTCCAGACAGTATAGGCCTGTTCTTTAGGGGCTATTAAAACTCAGTATGTGCATCTTACAACTTTTGTGTATTTGGTTTATTTTTGGGGGGTGCAGGTGGGGAATTGAAGGCTACAGAAGATACTGGAGTCAAAAAAACAGGTGATGGCTTACTGGAAATTGTTTAAATGATCCTAGGTGTGCTAGCCATATGCATGTCAATAAAACAAAACAGATACATTATTTGCAAAATGTCAGATGTAGCTAGTGAAGCACTAAACATTATCATATATTCACAGGTAAGCTAAACTATATTAATGCACCACAGGAAATCTAAACCACTGGCGTTTTGGCCCACTAACTCCCAATATATTTCATAAACCTCTAGCACAAATGGTTTAGCTGTCCAGCAACTGTACTAAGCTCCTTCTGATGGGTATGGTATTGTAAGTACTTTGAGATGGGGTACCTTGTATTCAAATAAAACCCTCCTATGCCAAAACATTCCACCAACAGTTAATTTAACATTTTATTTCAGAGGGCTTCATGGTTGTATTATGTTTACTTTCCAATAACTATTTAAGCCCTTGTTTTTTGAGAAACGTCTCAAGTTAAGATTCAAACTTCCATAGCATAACATATAAACATTTGCCAATTTTTTCTATAACCACTGTAAATCCAAATGATACATATGCATGTACATATGCAAACACACACACACACACACACACACACACACACACACACACACACACACACACACACACACACACACGCACACACGCACATGCACACGCACACCACACACACACACAGACACACACACATGCACACACGCACACACACACACACACACACACACACACACACACACACACACACACACACACACACACACACACACACACACACACACACACACACAGTTTATCATACTTTTAACTTGAGCTAGATGCTCACCAGAATGAAAGAGACAGATAGGCAGACAGAGAGAAAGATCGAAAGAGAGAGTCAGGCAGAGTGAGAGAGACAGAGAGAGAAAGAGAGGGAGAGATAGAGAGACCATCTATCCTGTAACTTGCCATGGTCAGTCTTTGTGTCTCTGTGAGATCAGTCAGCTTTATACTGACTGGTATAGAATGCTCAAGTTATTATAGGTGGAAGGCCATGATTTAATCCCTCAGTGACTGGAGAAATGAATCTGTTTATTTTCCCAAGGAATCAGGACTCATTACGGGTCAGGGCATGAGACTGTGTCCATAGGTGTAGCATCCAGCAATTACTATGTATTTATTGGAATTTGTGTATTCAGTAGAGCATTGATCAATTCTGAACAATTTCAGTCACAACCCAGGGTCAAGATCTGACAAGACTTGCCAAATAGGTGAGAGTACAATAACACATAAGAGAGAGAAAAGCAGTACAATGGTAGAGTAATGCTTTGGGTACATAGCAAATCCAATGTATTAATTTACAATATGTACAAAACTTTCAAAACATTTGAGAAATTAGACTAAAGTAAACTAGAGATGTAAAAAAGAGGAAAGGATCTTAGTAGCTGAGTTAGAGTGGAAAATAATTAATGCAGACTTAAGTGATGTGACCTGCAGAGTTGAAGATACATTCTGCTTGATTAACTACATTTGATTTTAGTAGAGAGTAGAGCTTGGAATAAGAGGATGAATCTTTAATTTCTTGAAAGGACTCCCAGGGTTTGGGCCGAAGAACTGAAAGTACATGGTCAGAGATATGTAGAGGGGAGTGTGGGATTTGTGTTTTAGGGTCTGAGTGGTTCAGGTTTCTTTGGATGTATGTGGGGTTATTTCTTCTTGTTTTTTTAATAGTTTTGAGGTTAAAGGAAGGAGAATATGCTCATGTAGACATCTGAACAGTTGTGATTCTAAGAGGAGGTCTGTTTTTTGCTTAACTGGGGGTCAGTTTGCCTTTTTATTGTTATACTGTATCATTCATTTTTTGGGGAGTATGTAATATATCTAAATATTTGGTTTTCCAGGGTTTGGATAGTGGTGGCATTTTTAGTAGGGGCTACTGATATAAGAATTGGATGAATGTGAGTTGAGAATTTCTTTCCTTATTGCAGGTCTGGTGGACTGTGAGTGAAGAGGGGATATTTTATATGTCCAGAAAAGTAGGGATTAATTTTGTACATGTATTATCAAGATGCAAGTGGAGATTGAGTGAGGGGTCTTGAGCTGAGGGACTTGCTCTAAGGGATGGTTGTTGTGATCATAGATGGTTAAAGTTTTTTTGATCTTCTGAGGCTTCATTTTGTACCAAAATGCTTACATTTAAATTTTGGTGTATTTAGTATGATGTTTTTAGTAGTAATCCACTCCCTGAGGTGACTGAATTCAGATTATAGATCTTGCTGTAGGGTAATCAGGGAGGGTTGGAGCAGTAGAGGACCATGTCATCTGTGTATGGGAGGAGAACAGGGCAAGACCAAGTGGAAGTTTGTTGATGTATATAGAAAAACGAAGAAGGACAAAAATAGATCCTTGAGGTACACCTTTTAGTAGTGGAGAGGAGAGAGAGATACAGGAGTTATAGTTCACTGAGAAATGGGGATTAGTCAAATAACTTTGGAACCAAGGGGTAGCGTCAAGGCTAATTCCTAGTTCTGAAAGGTGGATTATAACAGAGGAGTGACTGACTAATTCAAAGACTCTGGTGAGGTCTATAAAACTGTAACAGAGAACATGCTTCTTTTGTTCATTGACATGAGAATTCCATGAGTCAGAGACCAGATAGTTGTGGCCATGCTCCTCTCTGACCATAAGCAATGCTGTTTTTGTGAGAGAAGGTGGGATATATATATATATATATATATATATATATATATATATGAAGAATATTAACAGTCCCCAAAAACGTAAAAATGAAAATTAGTAGAATCAACCCAAGCAGCAAGGAGCCAGGCACAAAAATATAAGTTTTCAGTAGACAGCTCAAAACTTCCAAAAACTTCAGGAATCAAGATTCAAGAATATAGCAAATCTTCGGAGAATCAAAAATCAGGAACTTCTTTATTTTTACAAAGTATACAAAAAAGTTGTTTTTGTTTAGGCAGTGGCTTTATAGGTTCATAGATTCATTGGCGATTACTATGCAAATGGTCCTAAGAGCTCTTTTTAAGCCTAGCTATATTTTCTCATTTGTAAATGAATGGATACAATAACCAACAGCAAATAGTTTGGAATGTCCATATTTTCCCATTTTACTATTTATACATGACAGAATATGCTCCCAGGGCATATAGTTATGTTAAGGTGGCACAGCATTGACAAGCTGCCTTTGTTTAATAGAGGCATAGCTGCCAGTCTTAGGGGTGTATTGTCTATGTGGTAATTCACAGGGATGGCCTCTCTAGCAAAGGATACTATTTTTTTTAACACATTTATTGCATTATTCCTTAAGACATAGGCAAACATACATTTATATAAAAGAAAACAAACCATGTTAACATGTTCACAGTTATAAATATTTTACATCATGTATATGCTTTTATATAATTATCATCAATCCAACATTACATAAATTGCTCAATTTCTGCCTTCCCCTTAAACCTTACTCCTCCTCCAAAACATTCTGCATGGATTGTACCCTTAGAATCCTAGGAGGTTACTAGGCTACTGTCCCTAGGGCCCTTACAGGCCTAGCCAAGTTTTACCATTATTTCTATGATCAGCACCTATCAACCCTGTCCCAGAGGAACATAGGTGGACCCCTGGGGTGAGGGGTCCTGACGGAGAGATGAAAAGTCAGCAAGCAAAGGAGAGTAGTAGTGCTGAAAATTGAATTCATCCTCAAGTCTTGGTGAGTACCTTCTGAAAAATTATATGGAGCTGCTTACTGTGATGGATTTGAAGTCTTCTTAAGACACTCAGTCTTGCTGGCTGGATTCTGCTGAAATCAAAGTCTGGTTATATTTGCATTCACAGTCTGTTGCATACAGAAACTTGCAGAATATACACTGATGAGAGAATATACTTTGCAGCATCAACTTAGAGCAGTAACAAATAACTTTTTATAATAAACCAAACGGACTAACGTTGCAGCTTACAGTACTGTTCCACTTTACTTCTCATATAGTACAGATGATGTGAGAGATATAACATTTACCTCAAGACAAATGTGTCTCTACCAATACACCTAACATAACTGGATTCATACAGATCTTTATATACAATTTTAGTCATGCACATACATATACATTTCCTCTTGGTATTCTATTTTGGAGAATTGCTCATCCTGTAGAAACAATATTGATTGTTGCAGATGCTGAATCAAACTGCTGACTTAATGATATTATTTTTCAGCTTCCTTGTTTAACAATGTCTTGCCATATTTTTGCTGAATTTATAAGAGGCCAGCTTTTCTGACAGTGTGAACATCCTGTATTCTATTTGGATCTTTGTATAAGAACATCTGTTCTTGTGCCAATGCTGATGTCCTGTTGTTCATTCTTTTTATATGCAGAAAAACATGTTGTCACAGTGTTCTTTAAAAGCAGATTTTGCATTTTTGCTCTTGCATACATCCTGTTTTTAAGTCTGTAAGGGAAAAATGGCCATTCAGCAGATTCCTTATTTTCCAAGCCACTGTCATTTAGTATGGATGCTGATCACATATTACTAAACTCTGTTTCTGCATTTAAGCAAGCTTTATTTTATACCTTATTTATGCTACATATTTGTAACAAAATTACTTTAAATCTTAAAACCCTATTGAGCATAATCTTACAACTCCTTTTTATTTTAATGTACTTAAAACACTTTATGCTGATATGTATTTTTGATTACATTATAAAGAAAACACATTAAGAAACAAAACCTTTAGTCTTCTTTTGATACAAGTCAAAATGCAATTTTACACAGTTAATACAATGATATTAAGTATTACTACCAAAACTGAATGTATTTAACAACTTTTTATTTTGCAGACCATTCTGTGAAAATATTTCATCAATTATGAGCTGTGTCTGCTTTAGTTTAACTTGATTAATTTATTCTTTTGCAATTACAGAATTTCCATTAACTCTTTGCAACTGTTGAATTAACTACAAGAGACAAGAACTATGTGCTACTGCAAGCATTTATACACTGCTGAAAATGTACAGTTTCAATGCCATTTTAACCATCACATTGTGTTTATGTCTCTGAACTGCCCATTAACACCTTGGTAAAATACTGAACTGGACTTAGATAATAAATATTTGAAAGCAATTATTTTATATATTTACACTAAAGAATGTTATGTACATATTAGTCCATTAGCTGTATGAGTACAATATTTTAATATCATTTTCCTCTAACTGGGGTAAAACCAGTGATATTACAACTTGACAAATTACTTTTAAACTTATTACAATGTATCCTGTATAGTATGTATTTACACAGACTGTTTGCTATTCATGCATTTCAATCTAGTAGGTACCCTGGACCCATTTTTTTCTTTAAATATGTTTTTTCACACATATTCATTACTAGACATTAATTTCATTTGTACTAAATTCTTCTGCATTTGTATATACAACGACTATCATTTGTACTGAATTCTTCTGCATTTGTACATACAAAGACTCTAAAGTACATTTAGTCTAATCTTACAAATGTAATAACATTAATATTAAGCAAAATCTTGGAAAATGTTTATGTCTCTTTAGAAATATCTAGTGGAACTGGCACCAAAGGCATATGTCCTGTTATTTTAAACTACATACTCAACAATTACAAGTATTCATGCTTTTTTATACCAACATTGTTTTGCCAAAAACATATTAAAAATAGTGACAAATCTTGTTCAATTTTTTACATATCTTTACTTTCTCTTGTATAGCTGTAATAAAGCAATTTTAAGCCATCTCTTGTTTTTTAAACCATCTCTTGTATAGCTTTACAGTTTAACAGGTTGTAAATACAATGTAATATTAAACAATACAATAATAACTATTATGATAGCTATTAACAACTTGTAAAATATCTTATCCTGTCAGGTTTAATCCAGTTTACCAGTATTTCTAATACACTAATACCTGTTTTTCCCTCCCCCAAAGGAGTATTGTCAAGAAGGAATGATATATTATTTCTTCCTGTAGCTCTATTTCAGACCCTTGTTGTTTATTTTTTCTGCAGCTTTATTTCAGACACTTGTGCAGTACTGCTTATACAGTCAGTGCAAAACTGAGAAAGTGCCCCTCCCCCTGTAGTATACTACAGTATTGTTTATTTGCTTTAGAATGTACACCAGCCCAATACTTTGGCCACACATCTGCTCTACTAGGCTACCAAACTATAGACCCCTGTCTGATTTGATCATTTTTATAAAGCTTTTGCTGTTTACCACTAGTAGGCATTTACACCCTTTTGCACAATTGATTTGAACTGTATGTATACTATAGCCCATTTGCTGGCTGTACTTGATGCAACTGAGTTTTTTTTTCTTTTAACATTTACTTGCAAACAGATTATCAGTGACATCTATGCACAATTGTGACATTTTATTACAATTACCAAATAGTGTTGCCTGTAAACATTTTAACAATTATGTTTTAATAACAATGATGCTTTAGAAAAACTCAAGCTACTTGTCTGGCAATCATTCTTGTTGTTTATCTTATCTTTCCAACATTTCCTGTAGCTATTCATCTAGTCTAGGAAGGTCTGAGCTCACATTTTATACTCTATAAACTATAGTTAATTCTTTTGGCATTTTTCCTTTAATTTGATTGTGATTTGCATAACTATGCATTTATATACTACATTACAATTAGCTTACATGGATTTCAGTATTTTTTTATTTATTTATCTATTTAACTGTCCTGCCATTAATTTTACAAAAACTGTTTGACTAATACCATCTGTGATTTTCTTTTTAAAATTCAGAACTTTAACTGTTTGGTGTTACTATACAATTATAAAAAAATTGTAAAAAAAACAAAATAGATATTAGCTTAACTAACACATGTTTATATTTACATTATTTATATTTGCTGTTGTCTGCCTTTTGCTTTTGTGCATTGTAAACAAATGTACTCTAGATGAAAAGAACATACATGCATGTCTGTCTTGTATCTGTATATCTTTATACAAGCATGTCAGTCTTGTGACTTGAAATTTTTACTCTTAACTATTTTCATTTAATTTTATGTACTAGAACTGTTTCATGTAACTATTTTTATTGAATTTGTATACACTAAAACTGTTGTGTACCTTTTGACTATGCTATTAGCTTAGCAGTTATATACTGTACTACTGATAAATATATTGCTTTAACTGAATGAAAGTAAAACATTTGAGAATGATTTGTCCAGATTCAGATCCTACAATCCTACCATGTATATTTAACCATTTTCAAAACATAAACATATTATAAAATATATTTCTTTTGCACAGATTAGCTGTAGTTTCCTGTTCTTTTTATGCTCAGCTGTTATATGGAGGAAGTCAGTCTCTATCAGTTTAGCAAATTTATTTTCTTTATCCTGCAACTGCTGTTGAAGAGTTTTCTTATAGTCTGCCTGATATGTCTCAGGAGCCTGTTCTGCTGAATCTGAAACTCCTAAGCACTTTTGAAAAGATGTCTGTATAACTTGTCTAAGCTTCCTGAACTCATTGTGTCTGTCTTTTAAAAGTTTATTACATTCTTTTGTAACAAAATCTACCAGAGGTGCTATCAGTAACTGATTTGACTGTTGTAATGCTGAGATAAAAAACCTTTCACATCTGGTGACAGAACATAACTGTCCAACATCTGAATATCTGAATATAATGGAAACACTTTACCCTTAGTTAATTCTTTATCATGAACAGATCTGTCTTTACAGTCTATTTTTTAGCAATATGATTCAATACTTTTTTATGGCATAATACACAAAATGTTTGTTGAAGCACACAATAAACATTTGTCATATTCCACATGATTTTCTTTGAGATACCAGTCAAATATTGTAATACATTTGCATAATGCCTTACTATCAACCTGCCCTAATAAGGTTTTACATTTACTAATGTACTGTGTATACCAACATTGCAATTTGCTAAAGCTTAGTTTACTCCTGCATGAATTATAAAAAATATCCATACTGTCTAATAACATCCAAACTGTCTAATAATATACAAATTGTCTAATAGCATCCACACTAAATACGTGACACAGAAAAAGTCTTACCAGTTAGCAAGAAAACAGGTAATCAGGCTGTTGTTGCTGATGGCTAGAAAATTTTCAGAGTCACTTGAGAAGCTGGTGAAGCACAACAGGCAAAAACTGCTGTGCAAGTGGATATCCACATTTTCTTGGAGAATATATGGCACTGCGACTTGAACTTCAGTCTCACTCCGGATGTAGACGTCTAAAAAACTTTACTACTGCAAGCTTCACAAACTGGAATACTTCTGTTTAGGATTTACACATACGTACAAATGTTAGTTACTGCAATTTGACTGAAATGACCCTCTGCAGGGCTTACCATCACTCCCCCTGTGAATGCAGATTTTAGGTTCAATGCAGGCTGGCTTGCCATTGAAAAATTATATGGAGCTGCTTACTGTGATGGATTTGAAGTCTTCTTAAGACACTCAGTCTTGCTGGCTGGATCCTGCTGAAATCAAAGTCTGGTTATATTTGCATTCACAGTCTGTTGCATACAGAAACTTGCAGAATATACACTGATGAGAGAATATACTTTGCAACATCAACTTAGAGCAGTAACAAAAAACTTTTTATAATAAACCAAACAGACTTATGTTGCAGCTTAAAGTGCTGTTCCACTTTTACTTCTCATATAGTACAGATGATGTGAGAGATATAACATTTACCTCGAGACAAATGTGTCTCTACCAATACCCCTAACATAACTGGATTCATACAGATCTTTATATGCAATTTTAGTCATGCACATACATATACATTTCCTCTCGGTATTCTATTTTGGAGAATTGCTCATCCTGTAGAAACAATACTGATTGTTGCAGATACTGATGCAAACTGCTGACTTAATGATATTATTTTTCAGCTTCCTTGTTTAACAAAGTCTTGTCACATTTTTGCTGAACTTATAAGAGGCCAGCTTTTCTGACAGTGTGAACATCCTGTATTCTATTTGGATTTTTGTATAAGAACATCTGTTCTTGTGCCAATGCTGATGTCCTGTTGTCCATTTTTTTATATGCAGAAAAACATGTCACAGTGTTCTTTAAAAGCAGATTTTGCATTTTTGCTCTTGCATACAACCTGTTTTTTTAAGTCTGTAAGGGAAAAATGTCCATTCAGTAGATTCCTTATTTTCCAAGCCACGGTCATTTAGTATGGATGCTGATCACATATTACTAAACTCTGTTCTGCATTTAAGCAAGCTTTATTTTATACCTTAATTATGCTACATATTTGTAACAAAATTACTTTCAACCTTAAAACCCTGTTGAGCATAATCTTACACCTTCACGAGGTGGATCCTGTGTTTCACAAAATCTCACCAAGGTGACGCTGACATATAGACTGTATTTATATAGCATGTATCATGGACAGAAGTAAATCAAAAATAAAAAAGATAGCTGGGTGCACAAGACCCAGGATAAAAAAGTGCCCAATCCTGTGCCAGGACTGGAAAAAATGACAGCGTAGAATCCTCAAAATACAGAAACATTCCTACAATGGGGTTAGGCCAGGTTCAGGGGGAGGATGGCCCTCCTGTTGTAGAAGGAAATAGCAGTCCACAAAAATGACAAAAATTGACTGGCCAAAGAAGAGCCATAAAGATGATAGAGTGGACTATTGAGGATAAGAAAGAAATTATGTATTGTTAGTATTATGTAAAAAGCCCAGAATTTCCAGACACAAGATATACAAAATGATTAAGAGAAAAATTAGAGGAAAGTAAAATACTTCCACAGGAAAAACTGTCACAAGCTTCAAATACAAATTTTCTTTCATTAATACTACAGATTTTTGAAAAACAGTATATAGATCAAGAAACTTTGATCTCTTTGGAAAAAGAAGTCTCTGAGGAAGTGAGAAAATATAAACAACAAAACCTAGAGATATTTGAAAAATATAAAAAAGAAACATGGACATGGGGAAAGAAAGAGAGATTTGATATGGTGTAATATTTATGCAAAGGAGAAAGCCAAGTTAACTAATATAGTGAAGGCAGTCTCAAAGATATTCGAAGAAAAATACAGGCAAAGGCATCCAGATATGAAAAATTTCACAATAAAAAGATTAATAGCACAAAGATTTAATGTAGAAAAGATGATTAGTAAAGCAGAAGTTAAAGAAATAGAAGTTGAAGTTATGGAGTGCCTGCGAAGTGAAGGATTTAATGTAGAAGGTCTAAAGCAGACTACATCACAGCATGATGGAGTGAGTCCCCAGAATAAGGAAAAGCAAGAAGATCAGGAGACATGTGAAGAAGAAATATAGACAGGGGAAAAGAAAAGAGATTTAATATGGTGTGGTGCTGCGGTAGTGTTGTCGCCTCACAGTAAGACATTGTCCTGTTCAATTCTCAGCTAAAGCATCTTCTGTGTGGAGACATGCGTGAATGGGTGTACCTTCATTGAAGGTTGTGCGTCAGGGCTGGCAACTCGGTACGTAAAAATCTACTGCCAATCATTAGCGGACTGGAGTTCCACTGTGGCGACCCCTAACTGGGAAAAGCCGCAAGATACAACAACATTTATGCAAAGGAGAAAACAAAACTAACTAATAGAAAAAGAGCAGCACCAAATATATTTGAAGAAAAATATAGGCAAAGGAATCCGGATATGGAAAACTTTACAATACAAAAAGTAAGGAGGCTAAGAGAAAAAGTAGAAAAATAGATTAGTAATGGAGAAGTCAAAGAAATAGAAATCGAGGTAATGGAACAGCTGCAAAGAGAAGAATTTAGTGCAGAAATTCAAATACAGAAAGAACCACAACAGGATAGAGCAATGGATATCCAAATTAAGGGGAAACCAGTAGGACAGGAAGCAACTAGTCAGGTGCCATATCAAGATATTTTGGAGCCATCCACAGGAAACCAGTATAACTGTTCATTTGAAGCTAGACAGCAAGGAAAGGAACAGGAAACTGTTGAAACTCTGATGCAGTCAATGTTGAGGAGTGATAAGCCAGTGAGTTTCCATATGACAAAACAACAGAAGACACAGGATGAAATTGAAGAGAGTGTGCCACAGGAAGATGCTATAGAACTTTCTATAGAATGCCCACAGGAAATGGAAAACAAGGGATGTGCCCTCAGTATGGAAGAAAATGAGTTAAGAGAAGAGTTGCTTGATTTAATAGACAAAGACAGATATATCAAGATCAATGAGAGAAATAGACTGCAGAAGGTTAATAAAACCCCAAAAGTCAGAAGCTTGACAAAATTAATGAACACAGTAATTAAGACTGTCCATAGAGATCCATGTGATATAACAGAAGCAAATAGAATATATTACTGTGCTGCTAAATTAATAACGGAAAAACCTCTACCACAGGAACACAGGGTAGCGAGGGAAAGGAAGGGGTGAAAGTGAATACCATCATGGAAATATTGACTAGAGAAAACTATAAAGCAACTAAGACAAGAAGTGTCATTGTTAGAAGATTATAGAAGAGGGAACAGATCAACAAAAATATTAAGAATGATAGATGTGATAAAAGCAATGTGCATTATTAGAACAGACCAGGATCTATTATGCACTATTGGAGATAACAAGCTAAAAATTTCAAAACAGGCGGAAAGACTTAGAAAATATGAAGGTAAATATAAGGAAAAAGCACAAAATAAGCAATTTACTGATGACCCCAAAAAGATTTATTGAGAATTGGGAAATAAGGTAAAAAGAATTGAAAGACCGCCAAAAGAAGAGGAAGTAGATACATTTTAGAAAAGTATCTATGAAGATCCTGTGGAACATAACAAAGATGCTAAATGGATAGAAGAAGTAAAAGAAAGAATAAGAAGTTTAAAGGTACAGGATATGAAATGGGATGAAATAACAGCCAGAGAGATTGAAACAAAGTTGAGAAAAGCCTCTGACTGGAAAACTCCATGCCCAGATGCAGTACCTAACTTTTGGCTTAAAGTATTAACTTCTTTGCACAAGGATCTAGCCATGAGTAAGAACTATTTATGTGCACACCCCGAACACACACCACACTGGTTAACAAAAGGAAAAACAATGCTTTTACTTAAGAGTGAACCTGCAAGCTACCCTAAAAATTATAGACCAATAACTTGTCTTCTGAAGATGTATAAACCATACATGGGAATTGACGCTGACAGAGGTTTTAGTCATCTAGAAGAAAACTCAATTATGGCAGTAGAACAAAAGGGCAATAAAAGAAAGTCATATGGAACAAAGGATCATTTGTTGTCAAACAAAGTTATAGTGGAGAACTGTAAGAAGGGGAAGAATCTAAGTATGGCATGGATTGACTACAAAAAAGCATTTGATAGTATCCCACATTCACAGATAAGAGTGCTTAAAAATGTATAAGATGCATCCTTCACTGACTTGACTACACTACAGTAACCATGAAACAGTGGCAGACCACTTTGCAATTAAGCCATGATAAAGGACAGATTATTATCCCAGGGATACAAATCCAAATGGGGGATATTCCAGGGTGACTCTCTGTCACTGTTGCTATTCTGCCTTGCCATTAATCCATTAAACTGTTTACCTAACAGCTTAGGTCATGGCTACAATTTGGCTTCTAGAAAACAACAAAGTCTAATGACTTCTCATTTTCTCTTTGTCAATTTAAAACTGTATAGCTCATCAGATGAGGAACTGAAAGCACAGCTGCAGGTTGTCAAAACCTTTTCAGATTATATTGGAATGTCATTTGGTCTTGATAAATGTGCAAAAGCAACCTTTAAAAAGGAAAACTGCAGCACCAGGAAAACATCAGTTTGGGACAAGAATGTAATATAAAAGAACTTGAGCAAAGGGGAGTGTATAAATACTTGGGAAATGATGAAGGATCAGCAATAAAACATGAACAAATGCAAATAAAGCTCAGTAAGGAATACTTTAGAAGACTTAAATTAATCCTGAAAACAGCATTGACATCTAGAAACAAGATCCAAGCTATAAATCAGTTTGCTCTTCCTGTCCTAACTTATAGTTTTGGAGTGATTGACTGGCCCCAAAAAGTGTTGGATAGATTGGATATTAAAACAAAAAGGATGCTTCATGCTCACCAAATGATTTATAAAAATCAATGTATACCAAGATTATATATTCCCCATTCTGAAGGAGGGATGGGCCTCCTTGAAATAGATTACATGTATAGATCTGCAGTCATGGGACTCCGGACTCCACACATATCTACTGACCTCACAAGATCCAAATGTAGTGCAAGTTTTTTAATATGAGGAGAATAAATCTAAGATAACATCTCTGCTTAATTTAGCAGAAGCATATTGATGTCAAGCAGGAAACCAGAAGATGATAAAAACCAAGCAGCAACTGAATGTCCTAAAAAACAAAAGAAAGAATATAAGGTGAAGGGCCAGATGAGAAGGCAAGAAATGTGGAAAAAAAATAAATATAGTTGCAAGTATAGAAAACTTCTGGAAGAGCCTCATGTTGATCAAGAATGAAAGCAGGAATGGTTAAGGAGAGGTGAATTCACATCAAGAAATGAAAGGTTAATATTGGCAGCCCAAGACAATGGGCTGCGTACACACTGGTTTACAAAGTCCATTGAACATGTGGGAGAAAGACATATGTAGGTTTTGTAAAACTGAACTGGAAACAGTCACACACATTGTTGCTGGTTGCGATGCACTAATAGCAGAGGGACTGTATACTGAAAGGCATAATAAAGTGGGGAGACTGTTACACTGGAGATTGTGCAAACATTATGGTATCGAAGTGGCTGAAAAACACTGGAAAGATGAGCCACAAAGAATCATAGAAAATGATGGTTTATATCACATGGGATCTCCCAATACCAACAGTTCAAAAGATAGATGCTAGAAAACTGGATAAAGTGGTCCAAGAAAAGAAACAAAAGTAGCATTGATCATTGAAATCACCACATCCAGTGACTACAGTGTCTTGCATACAGAGAGACACAAAGTCATAAAATACCTTGATCTGCAGGCAGAAATGAGAGCCATGTGGAAGAAAGATACCCAGACAGTTCCAATAGTAGTAGGAGCAACTGGTCTTATAAAAAAGAATTTGCAATCATATTTAGATATGTTACCAATTCATGTAAGACAGTACAAATTGCAGAAGGAGTCATTACTGGGCACATTGCGGGTGCTGCGAAGAACACTTTTGGCTAACATCAAAGAGTGAAACAATACTAATTTCATGAACTTTAATTGTACTTTGACTTAGGAATGGGGTCCATTCCCGTCATGGTATTAATAACCCAAAAGACTTGGAGAAATTAAAAATGAGACAGAAGTGAATTTACAGTCACCCATCCAGTTGTCCAGATTGCACTTAAAGAGGGTTAATGAGGTGCTCTGCTTGACATGAAGCAGGAGTCTGTTCCAAAGGTGTAGTAATCTTTGGAAAACAAATCTGTTCCTCCAGCAGGTTCTATTAATGTCACATACCAGGTTAAGGCCATTAGAGTGAGTAATGCATGTACCATTTGACTTACGGATATGCAGCATTTCCAGTAAAGCAGGTTCAAAGATTGCTTTATATGCAAGGCAGAGATCACCTCTGAGTAGTCTGTATGAAACAGAATAAAGTGACAGTGATTTCAGATGAGCCTTATAGGACAGATGCTGAAGACCTTGAATTTTCCTTATGAGGAACCTTTGTGGTCTCTCCAATTGTTGCAGGTCCTTAGAAAGGTACATACCAAAGGGGAATTATACTCAATTATTGGCCTGATGAGTGAAGAGTACAGGGAGGTTATAACTTTTTTTTTCTGGAGGTAATGCTCTTACTTATGAGATGAGTAATATAGAATGTCATTCTTACCACTGTAGAGACATGGTGATCAAAAGTAAGGTTGCTGTCAACTTGTGTGCCCAGGTCTTACACCACTGAGTGCATACTTAGGGTGTTGTTATTGATGTGATAGGTAGCAGAACATCACTCTTACTGAAAGTGATGATAATACATTTTTTGCATTGAGTCTAAGGCCATGACTTTGGCACCAGTCATTTGTTTGTGTAAGACCATCTTGTAGGATGTTGACATCATTTGGAGATTCTATGACCGCTCCCAGTTTGCAGTCATCAGCAAACTTTGTTTGTAGACCTTTATTTTTACTTGCACTTCTGAGAAATAGATTCCAAACAGTAGAGGTCCCAGAACTGATCCCTGTGGAACACCACTGATTACAGGTCTGCTGTTTGAGGTGGATTCCCCTATTTTGACTACGTATATGGGTTCTATCAGTGAGTCATTTAGTAACCCATCTAATGATATATGGGTTGATACTTAGATGGGTCAGTTTGTCAATTATGCCTGAGTGGGGGATAGTGTCAAAGGCCTTGGCTAAGTCTAGGTAGGATGTATGCGCAGATCTACCCTCATCAAGGGCCTTGGTGACTGTCTCAAAGAAGTCCACCAGGTTTAACAGGCATGAACTCCCTTGGACAAATCCAAATCGAGTAGGATCAAGTGTCTGGAGGTTACCAATATCTTTGTTGATAAGGTCCATGATGATTCTCTCCACAGCAGATAAGGCTAGTCAGGCTAATGGGTCTGTAGTTCCCAAGGTCAGTGTAAGCACCACCTTTATGCAAGGGGATAACAGTGGCCTTTTTCCATTCAGCTGGGACAAAGCCAGTGCTTAGACTCTGATTGAAAAGATTATCCAATGATGTTGCTAATTATTGTTTGAGTCCACGTAGGATGCAGCCAGGGATGTTATCAGGTCCCATGGATGCTGTGTTTTTGACCTTAAGAGAGGGCATTCATGACCTGCTCTTTAGAGATACAAGGTAGAGTACAGGTGGTAGGGATGTGTTGGAGTAAGTGTGGCAGGAACAGGGGAGTGAAGTTTTCACAGAACCTGTCAGCTAACAGGTTAGCAATGTCAACAGGCTCGGTATATGTGGTATCATTAACACATTTGGCACAAATCTTAGCCTTCCCTTTTAGGCTACAGATGTAACTAAAGAATGCCTTATGGTTGTCCTTAGTTGAGGAAGCTAATTTGTACTCGTAGTTAGCTTTGGAGGACTTCACAAGAAGTCTTATTTGCTTGTTTAGGCTGAGGAGGGAGTGTTTCCAGTTTAGGGGTCACAGCCTCTTATTCTTAGACAGCAATTTCTTCCTCTTATTGTAAAGCCTGTTTATGGCAGTTTCATCAAACAGGTTTGCTCTTCCTTGAGGAGCTTGTTTTGGTCCTATCAGGTACGGCTGAATCAATGCAGTTGTTCAGGTGTTTGTATAAAGCATTTGTGTAGAACTTGGCATACTTGCCAGTTCCATCTGAGGGGGGAGGTGCAGTGAAGCTATTTATATCATCCTGTAAAAGGTTATCTGCTTTGGAGAAGTTTTTTTAGTTTAGTTGGTGCTAGGGGTGGGTCAGGTGTGATAGTAACTTTGAATGAGACTGATTTATGATCAGCTGTCACCAGGGCAGACCTCACAATGAGAATGCTACAGTGGTCCCCATATTGGTAAACACCAGATCCAGGATGTTGGAACTTCTTGAGGGGATATCAACTAGCTGGTCCAGGGCATTGGAGTTAATAAAGTTGAGGAACCTTTGGCCAAGTGAGTTTGTGCACAAGTAATTTCCCCAGTCAGTGGATGTATCTTGATAGACTCAGGTAGATTCAAATAGGCAGAATACGTGTCCTGATTCATGGAGGGGGTCCTGTAGTTGGCAATGACTTGAACAGGTGTCCTACCAAGAGTTAATTACACCTGAAGTATCTCCATGGAATCATACTTTCTAACCAATCTGGAGGTGTACTTATCTTGAATGAATATTGATACACTGCCTCCTTTAGTTTTCATGCCCTCAGTTTGTGGTCTGAATGTGTGGAAGGAGGTGTAAACCAATATGGCTGGTGTGCTCTCCACAGCCTTGAACCTGCTCTCTGTGACTGTACAGATGTCTATATCTTCCAAAGTGAGGACTGCTTCCAGTGAATGCAGTTTCATGTTAAGACTCCTAGTGTTTAGCAGTAAAACCTTGAGGTTGTTTGTAGATGTAGTTCTTACATCAAGAATTTTGTCCTTGAGACACTGCCTAAAAAAGACACTATGGGGGTGTTAAGAGCCTTGGCCAATAGCCGAAATCCCAGGGGTGACAGATGAAGAGCATCTCTGGCAAAGCATCAAGGTCTGTAGATCTTGTCATCCCAGGCTGACCAATACTGTATTCCCTTGGAATGACACCAGAAACTAAGCCAATTATTGAAGTCAATCATTTTCTGTTTGTATTGAGGCATCATCCTAGATGAAGGTAAAATGCTGCTTAAGGCTAGGGACATACCAGCATGAGACACATATTCCGAGAGTTCAATCATGTCTCTCTTCATATAGTCCAGACAAGTACATCTCAAGTCATTCAGACCAGCATGGACTATGACAGAGTTATAACAGAACATGTTGCTGAGAGTCTTGAGTGCATGTGTGATATGTTGGATCCTAGCACCTGACAGACAGCTGACTGTGACCTTCTCCTTATCCAGCCTGGTGAGAGGGACATCTGTGTGTCTCACGATGGAATCACCTATGACTAATATGTTTGGTTTTGTGTTTTGCCTTAAGGGCTTGACAGGTGAGACACTGGTATGTGAGAGGTTTACCTTTGAAAGGTTGAAAAGCAACCTACCAAATGGCCCTTTGTGCGAACCGGAATGATGAAAATCGTCAGTCCGATCTGCACTGAAGTTCGAAAATCAGCAAATCGAAAACCAGATTTGCTAATTTTTGAACTTCAGTTCGAAAGACATAGTGTAATGCAGGGGGGAAAGCCCCCCTGCACCCCCCATGTGGGGGGCTGCACCCCCACACCCCCCTACTTTATTATTCTAACTCCGAGTTTGCACTACAGTGGGGAAAGGGTCCACTTCCTGATCCCCACTATAGTACACCTTGCACCAAAAATGCCAAATCTGCAATGAGCGAACGTTACTGTGCATTCGCTCATTGCACATTCGATGCATTTTGTTTTCGGCCTTCCGAGAACTTGAAAAAGTCCTTTTGGACTTTTGCATTTCACACATGTGCATTTTGCACGTGTAAAGTTAAACCATGTGAGCTATTATGTGTATTTTGTTTTGCAGAGGAAGTATTATATGTAGAGTAGAGGAACCCTCCCACTTCAATTTCTGAATCCGATCCCTCATATATCCTCCTAATTAACCTTATTATTGTATCAATGAATGCAAATGCTTCCATTGCCCTACTCAAAAAATCCCAGCTTACTCTGTTCAATGATTTCTTTGTATCAAGATCCACCAACAACAGAAGTATTTTCTTATATTCTGCTTCCCTCTGGATCATCAATGTTCAATTAATGCTGTCAAATGTTTGCCTCCCCTCCACTAAACCACACTGATCCATATCTGTCAATTTTGGCATTGTTATTGCCATTCTTTTAGCTAGTATAGACACAAACATTTTACAGCCATGGTTTACTGTTGAAATGGGCCTGTATGAAGCTGGATCTGATGGGTCATTATTGACTTCTGGCACTACAGCCACCACAGCTTTCTTCCAGGAGGTTGATGCTTCCCCTCCTTTTAAAATACTGTTAGACAAAACCTTCTAGATCTTTATGACTTTCTTCCCTTCTAGCTCCCAAACTTCCAGAGGAATACCATGTATTCCTGGAGACCTTCCTGCAGATTGATTATACGTCACTGTTTTTATGTCATCTCCTCCTATCTTAACTGTTAATTGTTGAGCCTCAACTACCTCTAACCCTGGCATACTTAAATATTCCATAAATATTTCCATTTGTACTTGTTCTTGATTTCCACATTCCTCTGCTTTATATAAATTTTCATAAAATTTCTGAAATATCTTTAATGCCTCTACAGGATCTCTAGTTATTTTTCTTGTTATACGCTCCCTTAAGTTTGACAACAACTCTTTCTACTTTCTTTAAAATTAAGCCTAAGTCATCATGCTAAGCGTTTCTGTGCTCTGGAGTTATTAACAAAATAGTTGCTTAACAGCAGTCTTTCTAAACTCATGCATATTATACAGATACTCCCTTATTTTCTCTTAGCACTCTACAGTTGTGCCTCATCTTGTTCTGTGAGATTCCCCTTATTCTGCAATACATTAACCTTTGCCAGCGCCTCTAAATAAATCTTGTTACGTCTTACCTGTATCTCTTTTTCTTTTATTTCTACCCCATTTTTAAACTTCACTTTCATTTTATCCCACTCACTAGATATAACTTCTGAAGAAATTTCTATCTTCCCTAATAGTTTTCAAATAATTTTCACTACCCATTACTTAAATTCCTCACTTTTTAACAGGTAGTTGGGGAAGTGCCAGTGTCTCATTTTTACTTCATTACCCTGCATTTTAATCATTGTTTTCTGCATGATCTGAAACCATTTTTGGATGTGTGTCAAAGCTTTCAATTAAATGCACATGTTCCTGTGAAGTATAATTTCTGTCTAGTCTATCCCAGTTACTGTACCTTGGGAAATTATATGTAAATTCTCTCCGAGTTCCTAGTACAGAATTCATGTTTTCTATACCAAATGTTTTCATACTTTTCTTCAGAAATCTACCCTCTTTTGTTATATTTTACCTTCTAGGTGCCCAGATACATCCTCACTGTTGTAAATCAAGTTCTAGTCCCCACCTATAGTTAATATTCCCTGCTGAAAGCTGATTATTTCTCCCAACAATTTCTTAAGCTCCATAATATCAGTTTTAGGTGGAGTATAAATACATGCCAACATAATCCTCTACCCTTGCCAGTAATCCCTTACTACCACAAATCTACCATTACTATCCTTTTCACTCTTTTGTCACTATTGGAGCTCCTCTAGCAATTATTTTAAATACTCCTGTTTTCCTTTGCTCCTGATATTCTGCTGAATATCCATTCTGAAATCCTTTTTTTATCAAATTCAAATGCTCACTTCTTTCCAAATATGTCCCCTGTAGCATTGCTATTTGCACTCTGCATTTCTTAATATATAATTAATATAATTCAGTACTCTTTCCTTTTTGTCTACATCTGTGAGACCATTCACATCCCCAGATAATATGTTTACTGTAGCCATTATGATAAGAAGTTATTATTCCCACCTGTTATATGTGACAGCTTTTTAAATGTCCATTTCCAACTTTTGTGTTACATGCACCCACTAATGTTTGATCTCTCTTATACACTTTTTCTTGTCATCTACCTTTGAACCTATGTCACATTTTATAAGACTTTTTGTTTTAATGAAAACCCTCAAAACAAACCCACAGCCCTAGAATAACCCCATAACCTATTAACCTAAACCATAAAACAAAACACACAAAACTAGGTAGATCTTCAAATAATGAAGTTTAACCCTCTTGATAGGAACAATTGTCCCAAATCAACAGCTATATACACAGGCTAACAAAGAGCTTAATAAAGGAGTTGCAATAGCAAAGAATCGGAGGCACTCTACCATCTTCAGTACATGGTACAAAGAAACTATAGCAGGTTGTAAGGCTAAGACAGAAAGATGAAGAAGATAGTTAAGCACACTTCATCAGGGGTGCCAGCAACAACCTGCTTACCAGTCCACAGGATATCAAAGGCAGATGGAAGGAGCACTTTCAGCAGCTTTTGAATGAAGAAAACCCCACAGAAGCTGTGCTACCTCAGACACAGCCCACAGTGAGAGAAGACAAAGAGGAGCCCCCTATAAAAGAAGCAAGAACAGCACTAAGAAAAATAAAGTTAGGGAAAGCAGCAAGTTTAGATGAGGTCACAGCAAATATGATAAAGATGGTGGGTGAGACAGGGGAGAAATGCTCCTGAGGGTGCTCATAGCAGTGGGGAGAGAAAGGCATATCCCAGATGACTGGAGAATAAGCATACTCATGCCATCTTACATCAACAAAGGGGATACCCAGAACTGTGGCCACTACAGAGCTATCAAACTCCTGTCACATTGCATGAATGTTCTGGAGAGGGTGATTGATAAATGGATGCACAGACTAGTAGAAGACAAGATGGGAGATGACAGTTCAGATTCAGATTAGGATGCAGCACAACTGACCCAATTTATTTGCAGTGAGATAGATAGTTGAGAAGAAGCTAGATATGAGGAAATAGTCCAATTGGGTGTTTCTAGACTTGGAGAAAGCATATGACAAGGTCCCAAGAAAGCTGATTTGGATAGTTTTACAGTGGTTCAAAGTCCCAGAAACAGTGGTATAATTAGTTCAAGCTATGTACAAGGACCCAATGACTCAGGTACATACAGTTTTTGGTATCACAGAAGGATTCCTATCAGGAGTTGGTGTGCATCAGGATTCAAATTTGAGCTCACTGCTGTTTATACTGGTGATGTTTCACATTAGCAAACAGGTTAGAGGGGACAAATCAACAACGTTGCTGTATGCAGATGATGTGGCATTACAGGCAATCTCTGAGCAAGAACTTCAGGAAAGGATGGGGTAATGGAATGCAAAACTGAAAGCACATGGGATGAAACTGAGTACAGATATGACAGTGGTAATGGCAGCAAATTGGGGACATTTGAAAAAGCTGACAATTGAGATAGAAGGGAAGATAGCAGAAAAGGTTAACAGCTTCAAGTATCTGGGAGGTTGTTTGAGGAGAAGAGAAGTCTGAATGAAGAGGTCAAAGTTAGAATCAGAGGGGCTGCAGCCAACTGGCATACAGTGTCAGATGTAGAGTATGGCAGAAGAATGCCAATGAAGCTGAAAAGTAAGGTGTACAAAACAGTGGTGCAACTAGTACTACTGTATGGTACAGAAATCTGGGCAGCAAAAGCAGAGCAGATAAGAAAGCTAGAGGTGATGGAAATCAAGTGCTGATATAGGTGGTAGGATGCTACACTTATGGACAGATGAAGAAATAAGGACATAAGAGCAGAAGCCAAAGTAACTCCAATTGAAGAAAAGATAAAAAACAATAGATTATGGTGGTTCATGCACATGTGCAGAAAAGTAGAAGACAATTGGGTGAAGAAAATCTGGGACAGACAGGAAGAAGGCAAGAGGAAATGAGGGCATCCAGCAATAAGGTGAATGTATTATGTGAGAGAAGATTTGTGACAGTCAGGCATGAGTGTTGAAGAAGGCAGGAGTGTTGCATTGAATTGAGAGAGATGGCAACAGTTAACATGACACCCCAACCCCATGCAGAAAATAGGAAATAGGGGAGTGATGATGAGGGCGACACACAGGCATAACTTAATCTAACATTAAGGTTATCTAGTTTTAGACCATGGTTCTTGCACCTATTATTAGTTTGTGACAAGCCTTCTTGGGCAGTATTTGTATCCTTGCTGTCTGTTCTTGTCTTATCTTCATTTCCCTCCCAGGTGTGAAAAACACCTTATATACTTTCAGAAAACATTAATCGTTAGCCTTAAAAATGCTCCAGCTTTTATTCCTTCTCCCTATAGTCAGCTTGTCTCCACTGAAACACAAGTACCACATGTACAGCCCTGTAAACCTCTCAAAACTTGCACTGAACATTTATTTGACAAAGGAAAGCATTCCATTGCATTCACTTTCCTCTTATTTACTTGCTTACACATAAAACTATTGCCGTGGTGGTGCAGTGGTTAGCATTGTCTCCTCACAGCAAAAGGTTCTACCATTCGATTCTCGGTTGGAGTGCCTTCTGTGTGGAGTCTGCATGTCCTCCCCACGGTCGAGTGATGCTTAAAAACATGCAGGTATGTGCGTGCATGAATGGGTGTGCCTTCTTTGAAGGTTGGGTGTTGGGCTGGCAACTTGGCACCGTAAAAATCCACTGCCAATCATTAGTGTTCTGGATTTCCGCTGTGGCGACCCCTAACCGGGAAAAGCCGGAAGACATTACTTACTTGCTTACACATAAAACTTGTTATTAGATTAAGCCAAAGTCCTTAATCCTGACATTCACCCATACAAAAGTAAGAGAGAACATATCAATTCTACATATATTATAATCTGTGCACTTTTAGTGATTTATTAACTTTTTAGTTATTTTATTTCTGTGACTTGAGTGTAACGTTGTGCCTTTGGATGATTGTTTAGATACACTTGTCTTAATCTGCTGAACATTCCTTGTTCTGTGTCACTTTTACAACCCATCCACACCTCAACAACTCAAGATTACAATATATTAACTTAAACATGCTTTTGTCCAGCTTTTCTTCTCTTTTAACATTGTGGACAGATGACCTGTGTCTGACATACAAGGCACCATTGACCCATTACTGATGGATTTACTGCACATCAATAAGTCAGATTGCATCAAAAATGCTCAGATTAGGAATTTAAACCTCTTCTGCAACATCAACAGAATGGTTTTGGGGGATAGGTATATTTTGCAGAGGATACCTCTGTTGTGGAACAAACTCCCAATCCACATAAAACAAAGTTCATTCTTGTCCATTTTCAAGTGCAACTTAGATCTATGGATGGGAATCAAAATATTTACCCCAGGACAACTCCCTGTACTACAAATGGACAGAGGCAGCTTTTAAAGGGTCTATATTATATCCTCGAATGCTTAAAAAAGCGAACGCTGATTGATCAAACTTATTTTTGCGAAACTGCAAAATATCGAAGCAGCAGAAACTCAAATTTTTTCCTAGGGAAAGAATTCGGTTGTCCGTTTCTGTTGCTTCAGTATTTTTAGTGTTATGGTGAAAAGTTACCGGTCGGATTCAGGTAAGTGTGCGATTGTGTGGATGTGAGTATTAGGGTGATTTAGGTGAGTTAGGGTTAGGGCTCGGGTTAGGTGTGTGTGCGATTGAGTGGACATGAGGGTTAGGGTGGATTTAAGTGAGTTAGGGTTAGGGAGCGGGTGAGGTGAGTGTGCAATAGTGACGGACCTTAGGGTTAGGGTTTGGGTTAAGGTAAGTGGGTAGTTAGTGGTGTGTGCATAGTTTAGTGTAGGGTTAGGTATCAGATTTTAGGTGTATGTGTGTGGATTTCTGTATGTTTGGTGTGCTTGTATTGTGTGTATGTGTTTTGGATCAGCGATTTTTTTCCCTGGGAAAAAAATCGCTGATCTGACAGTTTGAGATTGTAAGCTTTCGCTTAAATTAGGTCGATCAATCAGCGTTCGCTTTTTTAAGTGTTCGATGATATAATATAGACCCCTTTTAAAGGCTTAACCCCATTAAGGGATTTTGTCAAATTATCTATGGTATGATCCCAGCTAGTCTTATTAGGGGTAATATATAATTATTGACTATGGGATGGAGAAGGCCAATCCATAACCAAATGGGATAGGCTATTTCAAGCACAAAGATGGAAACTGGCTAGACTTAAAATGTCCCACAAAGACAGCTAGTGTATTACTTACCTATGAACTTATAATGCTTTCATTTCTTAAATTAAAAAATTTGAAAAAAGGCACTTGTTTTCATTAGTATATTTATCACATACAGCAATAACTGAAAATGCTTTACTATATAACATGCAATTTATATCATGAAATGTTTTATACAAATACTGTTAAGGACAAAAATTGTTTTACTTACAGTTACTTTTCTTTTTTTTTCCTCCCTCCCTCCCTTCAGTGTCCTTCCAAACATTAATGACATGAAGTTGGGCATATGTGCTTCAATCTCCCACAGATTTAACAGTCATCAAAAGTCCAGTCTTTCCACTTTTTCTTGTAAAACTATATTTCACAAATGTGATTGATGCTTTGTAGTCTCACATTTATTCACTAATTCCAATCTTGTTGGTCTTCTTCCTTTTCAAATCTATCTTCTAACCCCAGACTCTGGTTCAAATCCAAGGTAATGATGTCTTTTTGTAAGAGGTAGCATTGTCGCCTCACAGTAAGACATTGTCCTGTTCGATTCTCAGCTAGAACATCTTCTGTCTGGAGACATGTGTAAATGGGTGTACCTTCATTGAAGGTTGTGTGTCAGGGCTGGCAACTCGGCACGTAAAAATCTACTGCCAATCATTAGCGGACCGGAGTTCCGCTGTGGCGAGCCCTAACCGGGAAAAGCCGAAAGACACAACAACAACCACTGGTCATCACATATCTCATGATGAGGGGGAAGTGAAACAAGTGGAAGTTACATTGCAAGGGTTTGAGTGTGGAGAAGCAGGTGGTATATGCCATTTTTCTGGCACTACTGTTATTTTTTAACATGCAGTGTCCTCAGTAGCCTATACTGAGTGTTAGGTATGAGGAAGCATTTCCATCATGAGAGCGACTTTTGTCTTTTTTTCCTTAGGCATTCTCTGCTATGTTTCCTTCACAATCCAGTAGGAAGTGGTGCCTTTTTCAAAAGTGGACTTCTGTATGAGTACTGCTCTCCTGTAACTGATTTTGAAAGGTGTCATACACAATGCCTCCTACTTCTCATATATACAAAAATGCTGTCAGTCAATACTTGATCAAAGCCTAAGCAGTCTCTGCTTGTTTTGGCCCCCCATTTCTGTTTCTCATATGTCCTGAGAACATCCATAATGATGTGACTCTCCTCATGACTAAGCCTGTCTCTCCTGTGTCGTGCTCCCTAGTGTTGTATCATGTTGTAGCACTTAATTAAATGTTGCGACAAAAGTGATAAACTGACACAAGTTATCTTTTTATGATATTTTTAGTAAATGTGGACCTTGAATTGCTGTGTATTACATATCTTCGGTTATAACTGCAGCAGAGGCCAGCACTATAGAAAAATCACACAGAAGGCCCCAAGAGTATCTACTAAAAGTACTCTTGAAGGATGGCAGGTGTCACTTCCTCACTTTTGTCACAACAGACCTGGACACAGGACAGATAAGTTCACTCATAAGGATAATTGCATCTTTATGGATGTTCTGTTATGGGAAACAGAATGGGGAGGGGAGGGGAGGCAGAGGAGGCAGAGACAGCTTAAGTTATAAAAGAAGTATTGGCTGATGATACTGCCGTGTATGCATCTAGCAGCAGCAGCAGTTCTGACTTGGGTGTTTCTATGTTCTGTTCCTACCACCTATGTTGTGCTAGCCTCTGCTGCAATAGGAAATATGTGTGTATGGATGTGTTTGCTGTGAGTGTGTGTGTGTGATAGTCAACAGGGTAATGCAATTCATTCACTATTTGAAATCATCTCCCCTTTAACTTTTTGAGAGTGGCAATTGTAAGCAATAAGCACTTTACACATTTCCCAACCTTGCCATTAATAATTTGGGGGAAACCATTAAATGGCATTTCTTACTAGTAAAATAAGGCATGTAACAAAAACATTTATTATTTTCCAGATCACGACTTCATGCTTGTGATAGCTAGTTCTTTGTTAAACAAAATTATTTTTAACAGCTTTTCCTATAAAATTCCCACAAATACCAGAAATGGAAGTTTGGACATCTGTTGGCTTATTCTTTCAGTTAGTACATCCTGATATCATGATGGAAGCAAGGCATGATTATTTAATTAAAAGCAGGCTACACAATTATAGTCAATTAATTATCTGCAAAACTGTTAATTAAATTAATAGTTTGGCAGAAAACTAAGTCTATTGTGAATTATTTAACACATTGTAGTCCCCTACCCTTTTACACATTTCAGGGAGGGAGGGAGGGAGGGCACTGGGACTTCTGACCACTGACAGAAACCTTAGCTGCTTTCTGTGTGGCCACCAACAGGCATCATTAAAATGGTTCAAATGTCCCTTTGGGGACACTGTGATGGAGACCATTCACTTTCCTGTTTCCTGTGTTCACAGGATTTTTAAAATTTAAATTTTAGAGGAAAGGCTAATAAAAAGGGTTTCATATAACAAATAAATTACAGTTGTGTAAAATCTTACAATAACAGTAAATGTCTTTGCCTTCACCACTGCAGTATTCATCACGTATGGGATTCCCTGCTGTGAAAGCCCAATATCCGAACAGTCTACCAAAGCCTACTATTGCTTTAAGGTATATTGAACATCACCCAAATGCTCCTTGTTTAGCATAGCGCATAAAGGTGACGTTGAGGGTTACCATCCTCAGAACTGCTTCAGGAGGAACACCATTCCAAGGAAAAGCAAAGAGAACCTGCACATCCAGGAAGGAAAAAGACTAGTGAGATGGAGGGAAGGAGTGAATACTGCAGCGATGAAAGCAAGGACATCTACTGTTATGGTAAGATTTTACGCAATTGTACTATGTCCTTACATTCACCGCTGCAGTATTCATCATGTATAGAGAGTGCCAAAGTTCAGAATGAACCTTGGGAGGAGGAAGCAGCAGTAGAGCCCTCTAAGAAGCCATGAAGACTGGCATTATCAAAACCAGCTCTAGCTCTGGAGATACCATCAAACTTATAGTGTCTGGTATAAGTATGCACAGAAGCTCAGGTAGCTGTTTCAAGAATATAATTAGTGTCTAAGCCCTTGAAAAAAGCACCAGAAAAAGCCACCATTCTAGTAGAATGAGCCATGAAAAGTGAAACAAAAAGAAATGGCCTTTGAAAACCAAGTAGAAATAGTTTGCTTGGAAACATCTAATCCTAGAGACCTAGGATGAAAGGAAAAAAAAACCCAACTTATCAGATTTTCTGATAGCTTTAATCTTATCCAAATAAAATCTGAGCTGTCTATGCACATCCAAAGTATACAGCACCCTCTCACTGTCAGACTGTGGAGAGGGGGAAAAGTAGGCAAATTAATAGACTAAGTGACAACTCATTAACCACCTTAGGTATAAAAGAAGGATTAGTATGCAAGGATACCCTATCCTCATGGAATATCAAAAAAGGTGGACAAGCCATAAGGGCTTTCAACTCAATTACCCATCTGACAGAAGTAAGCTCTAACAAAAGAACGGTCTTCCAAGAACAATGTTGCAAGGAAGCAGAAACAGCAGGTTCAAAAGGATCCTGAGTCAATTTTTCTAGAACAAAATTAAGATCTCAGGGAGGAGGAACAGGCTTTCTGTGAGGTCTAATATTAAGGACACCTTTAAGAAATTGCTTAGCCTCAAATCTAGAAGCTAAAGGAGGAGTTAAAGGCAGACAAGCAGAAAGAGATGATAAGTGGGCCTTAATAGAAGAATAAGCCAAACCAGCACTGAGCAACTCACACAAATAAGAGATAACCAAAGGAATATCCACAGTAAGTGGGTCCAGGTTATGAGAGAGACACCAAATAGAAAACCTCTTCCATTTAGATAAATAGGATTTTCTATTACTAGGTTTCCTGGCCTTCTGCAGGACTTGCAGCAAGTCCTTAGAAAAAAGGTGTCTATGAGGAATCAAAACCCTGTCACCCACAGTGTCAATTGAAGCATGGACAGGTGGGGATGGATGCGAAATCCCTTGTCTTGTATAAGTAAATCCACCCTGTGAGGTAACTTGTGATGATTGCCCTTGGCTAGATGCAGAAGTATAAGGAACCAGTGCTGTCATGGCCAAAAGGTAGTTACCAACAAGATTTTGGGAGCATCCTGTTGAATCTTGAACAGGACTTTTGGAATGAGAGGAAGGGGAGGGAATGCATAAAGAAACCTTCCCTTCCAAGAAAATGAGAGGGCGTCCACCTTCCACACCAGAGAAACTGGGACTCTGGCACAAAACAAGAAAGTTGTTTGTTCAGAGGGGAGGCAAAGAGATCTACTTGAGGAGTACCCCACTGGCGAACAGTATCCCGAAACACATCCCTGTGAAGCATCCATTCATGGGATTGAGTGAATGACCTGCTCAGAGTGTCTGCCGCAATGTTCTGATCTGAAGGGATATAAACTGCCTGAAGAGTCACTTGACACTTGACAGCAAGATCCCATACCAGAAGTGCCAACCGGCAAAAAAGGTAAGATCTTGTTCCCCACTGTTTGTTGACAAACCACATCACTGTGGTATTGTCTATGAACATCTTGAGAGGCCCTGAAGAGGAAAGAGGATGAAAGGCATGAAGAGCCAGCATAAGAGCTCTCATCTCTTTGATGCTGATGTGCTCCTTCTGCTGATGAGGTGACCACACTCCCTGTACCTTCAGGGAGCCAAAAGTTGCTCCCCATCCCACATCTGAAATGTCTGTGAACAAATTCTGACAGTGAAGAAGGGGATGAAAAGGGAGCCCTGGATTTAGAGACAACTGCTAAATCCACCAGAGAAGTTCCTTCATGAGACAAGGAAGAAAAGGAACTGTAAAGTCTAGAGGATGCACATGTTGAAGCTTCACAGACTTCAGAAACCACTGGAAGTTCCTTATGTGGAGTTTGGCCAGAGGGAGCATTGGAATGGTGGAAGCCATGAAACCCATAGCCCTCAGAAACTCCCTGGCTGTAATGGAGGCCAGAGGAAGATGAGTTTGAAAGTAAGAAATTAGAGTTAAGGCCTTTGGAGGAGGCAGGGATGCCAGCATTGACACCATCTGAATCCTGCATCCCAGAAAGACTTGATCTAGAGAAGGAGTCATGGAAGGGTTCTTGAAGTTTATCATGAACCCCAAGCTCTGAAGAAGAGAAAAGGCAAAAAGAAGATTTTGCAAAAGAATCTCCAGAGAGGATGCCTGAATCAGCAGGTCATCCAAGTAAGGAAATATTTGGATCCCTTGAAGCCTGCAAAAAGCAATCACAGGAGTAAGGCATATGGTGAACACCTCTTGGGAAGTAGAAAGGCCAAAGGGCAAAGCACAGAACTGAAAATTCCAGGAAGCAACAGAGAACTGCAAAAACTTCTTGAAAGGAGGATGGATTGGAATATGGAGATAAGCATCCTTGAGACCCAGAGACACCAGAGATCCCCGAGGGAGCAAGAGAGGAAACAGAGTATGAAAGGACAACATCCAGAAAGGAAGACATGAGAGAGGATGAGAGAGGTCCAGAATCAGACTCCATGTATCCTCTCTTCTGGGCACTAGAAACATTCTTGAATAAAACCCCTTCCCACTTTGGTACACAGGCACCTCTTAAATTGTACCTTGAGACAAGAGCTGTCGAAGAACCTCTGGGAAAAAAGGAAGTTGTTCCCAGGGAGGCTGAGGAATGCCCATAAAAGGAGGATGGGATAGCCACACCATGAAGTACCCTTGATGAATGACTGACAGAACCAAAGAATCTTGAGTGATTCAAAGCTAAATAGGAAGAGAAAGAGAAAAACAAAGAGAAAGTGGAATGTGGCTAGGGAAAGATGGAGTCATACAGCACCTGGTCAGGAAAGGAAGGCTTCTGAATCCCTGTAGTCTGAGTGGCTTTAGCAGGAGGAGCCTGTTTACCACCCTTTTTACCTTTAGTAGGTGGGCGAGATTGCCTGCGAACAAAGGCTGGCTTAGAAGGGTAGTTTCTCTGAAATTTAGGCACAGGAGAAACAAACATGTGTAAGCTCCTGTATGGCCTTCCCCTTGTCCTGAAGAGAGTTAATCAAACCAGCAGCTGCTTTCACAAACAAAAGTTCATTATCCAGAGGAGCATCCATCAACTTAGCTTTAATATCATCAGGTAGAGGTTGAAGCCTAAGCCAAGAATACCTCCTCAGTACTGAACCAAAAGCAGCAGCCCTAGAAGAGGCATCCACTGCAACATAACTTCATTTGATAGAAAGACAAACTACTTGAGAGGAAGGCACTAGCAAGGAAAGAGCAGAAGATTTACTCTCAGTCTGGAAGATCAGAAAAAGCTGATAAGCCTGAGAAAGAAGAGCCAACACAAACCTAGATAAATGAGTCTGATAATTAATTGTCCTAAAAGCTAGGGTAGGATAAGTATAAACCTTCTTACCCAACCAGTGGTTCTGCTGTCCTTGTGAGAAGGCAGTAACTTGGACAAAGGAAGCAATTGAGATGGCTTATCAGAGGCTACAGACACCACAGAGGGGTCAGCAGTAGGATATTTGAACAAAAAGGAACAATCCTCAGGCACCTTATAAAACCTATCAGGCTTTTTAGGAGCAGGGGGCAGAGAATCAGGTGCTTTAGAGGCACTGGAAAAAATAACAGCCAGTAAAGCAGTCAAAACAGGAGGAATGGCTGCAGGTTTAGGAGATTCCATCTGCAGTAACTCATAGTACCCATTATGGATATCAGAGACTTGAGCACGATCCCACTTAAAAAAATTCCATCGTTCTAGAGATTGTATCCCCAAAGGAAATTTCTTCAGAAGGAGTATCAGGACTATTAGATTCCTCCTCTTCTAAACCATAGTCCAAATGAGAAGGAATCTGAGTAGAATAAGTAAGGGATTCTTCATCAGAATCCAACTATTCCTTGGAAGAATTCAGTTCTGTGGACCTTTTAAGTGGAGAAGAGGACCAAGGAGGAGCAGGAACTGAAACCACTTGAGGAGGCCTTAATGATAGTAAAGCATTAAATAACCCCTGAGTAAAGGCCTGACACCCACGTTGTAAATCCCTAGGAGCAGAAGAAACATGTTTAGTTTTCTGTTTCTTTTTTAAGGGAACATCTGCTCTAGAAAACTGAGAAGGCTCTGACTCAGGACTGCATTTGACAACCATAGTAGGAACTTCTTCCCTAAGAAGAATCTGCAGAACCCCCCCTTGACCCCTCAGAAACAATCAACCTTGGTTCCCTCTGAAACATCTAAAATGGATGCCTGCAAAGCCTCATCAGATGTGCTGCCCGCCAGATCCCTGCCAGCCTACAACCTGGTCGCTGCAGAGAAATCCCGACAACACAGCCAGGCAAGCCTCTGGGTTTGTAATAATCTTGGGAGAAACACCTAACAGAAGCTGGACAGTGGAAGCATCTGGTCTTACCTTTTTCACCTTCTTCCCTGACGGCTGACCCTTGGGGTAGGAAGTTCCTTCAACTGTATCTTTAGCAAGAAGCTTAAAATGCTGGTTCTCAAGATACAATGAAAGGTAAGAAAGTCTACTATGAAGGGTTTTTGGGAGGAACATCTGACAAATCAAACAAGATGTATGGACATGAGAAGCTCATAGGCAAAAAAGGCACTTATAGTAGCAGTCTTTATGGGGAATCTATCTCCCACACTGGCATTTATCCTTTCTGGATGACATTAACCCAAATCAGCACAAAAAATTGAATAAAAAGAACAAAACCCCAACTGGGTACTTATCTGCAATGGTGAGGACTTCAGCAAACAGGAGTAATCACCAGAATACAAAAATGCAGTAAAAATGGCAGAAAACAGACATAGGCAAACAGACCGAAGGTTAGAAACAAGACTCTCCTAAACTTTGGACTGGCGGCAAAGAATTTCTGAGGATGGTATGCCTAAATGTCACCTTTATGCCCTAGGCTACACGAGGAGTGTTTGGGTGACATTCAACATACCTTAAAGCAATGGTAGGCTTTGGTAGACTGGCCAGACATTGGGCTTCCATGGCAGGCAATCCCACACATGATGAATACTACAGTGGTGAATGTAAGGGCATTTAGCGATCACTAGCAAGAGGATGTAGTCAATAAAATGGTCACTGCTTTTGTTATATTCTTAGATGCTCTGAATTTGAATTTTAAAAATGTCAAAGCAATGGTTACACAACAGCAGAGAAAGGGCAACACCACTTTAAATAAAACTCTACCCCCCCCCCCCCACCGGTAGTAATTCTGATCTGAAAACAGCAAAAAACACAACAGTAAATCTAGTTCTACAGATCCCATTCAAACAATCACAGAAAATGTCAGACACTTTTGTCACTTAACTTGAATGACAGTTTCTAACCAAAGCATAAACAAATGCTGGAATTGTCACTTGATTTAATTGAAATTGCAAAAAAAAATCCTTCTTTAAAATTATCTGTCAACCATGCTACTTTATAAAAATATATGGTTGTCTGGTTCTGCCTTCTGTAGCTTTTACCTTCTACTTTACCATTTTGCATGCAATAAATACTTTAAGGCTTTTTTATAGACATTTGTGAAGAACTATGATGATGTAATTCTTAGGATGCAAAAACAGGATTACAGTATGCCTAACAACCAATAAGTACCCCTCCACTTTGGTTTGCTAAAAGTGCCATTCTGTTTAAGAAATATAAACCTTTTCACATATGTGCATGCTTGAGAACTGTGATATCTGTAAACAGCATAGGCCCTACACTTTGAAGACACGATGCACTGAGCATTATGTCTGAAATGCTGCCTTAAACTCCCACAATTCATTATCCATGACAACATATATCCAGGTTACCTTAACTGTGCAAAGGTGTACATAGCAAATGTTGCCAGAAACTCCAATTCATTATCCATGACAACATATATCCAGGTTACCTTAACTGTGCAAAGGTGTACATAGCAAATGACTGTGTGCTATGTGTTCCTGTGCTCAGGACGGGGAATGCATTATGTAACATATGAGCATTATACAATATTTCCTGAGTTCATGAGCGAGTACTACACTAGCTGCCTTTGTGGGCAATGTTAAGCCAAGCCAATTTCTTTTTCAGAAGTGAGAATCAAGACCTGTATGTTGCGTCTATAAGGTAAACACCTTGGCCATTATACCAACTCCCAGAACAGTGACACCAGCCAGGTTAGTAATGTAAGAACAGTGACACCAGCCCAGTTAGTAATATTAGAACAGTGACATCAGCCGGGTTAGTAATGGAAGAACAGTGACACCAGCTGGGTTAGTAATGTAAGAACAGCGACACCAGCCAGGTTAGTAATATAAGAACAGTGACACCAGCCAGGTTAGTAATGTAAGAACAGTGAAACCAGCCGGGTTAGTAATGACACCAGCCAGGTTAGCAATGTAAAAACAGTGACACCAGCCAGGTTAGTAATGTAAGAACAGTGACACCAGCCAGGTTAGTAATATGTACTACACACCTGACTAAGTTTCTATGTGTGGCTACCTTTCACTGCTGCACTGTGCTCCTCTGTCAGGCCTGGAAGGGATACATACAGTTTTTCACTTTGTAGGCATGACGGGGGGGGGGGGGGTCATTGCCCTAATACAATAATGAGAGGGTCTGGTCTGATGCTGTGTGAGAGCTCCCATTGGTTAGTGCTTGGGCAAGTTTGCTGGTGGTAGCAAATTTGCCTGTACTGTAAGAAACTAGTTTGTTGATACAGATTTTCCTACTGTGACATTGAGGTGAAATGATTTTTTTTGTCAGTGGTAATATTTTGCTGAGCTCTGCATGCTGAACTATATATTATCAGGGAAGGGGGACTGTTACATGGACAAGCCAACACCCTGGGATTGTACACAGCTGCTGGTCATGTAACTAAACATATAGGTGATTTATTCCACTTCTTGTAATTATCATATCTGTGTAGTCAGTAACTGCATAGTTTTAGTTACAGTGCTACCTTTCTTCATTGTTGTGACTATTAATCACTGCACAACTGCTTTCTTTCTCATTTCATTTTACTGGATCTTTTTTTTTTTAACTTACATGTCATGCCATCTTTTTACAGAGGCACAATAGATCTAGTCATTATAAGATAAAGAGGGTTTAACACACAAGTCTGTGTCACTATGGATGGTCTGCAGAATGGACAGATTAACCCTTTTCAAGCAGTTTTTTTTGAAAATAATTAATATAGTAGAATAGGATTGCAAGGATGTTTCTTTGGGAAATACTGCCAGGCTACTATTTCAAAATTAACCATTACTGGTAGAGATTGTCAGATGAAGAAAGGAAAACATAAAGCTTCATGACTATAAGCATATCATGCAGCAACTTGCAAGATGAAAAGTATGTAAGATGTTCTGGAAAGTTTGATATTACTAGGTATAGTCTTGTTTATTGACCTTACTGTATCTTGGAGAAGCTTGAATCATACACAGTTTATCATAATGCATTAAGGTAGGTGGTTGAAGATGTCAAGGATGAGATCAAACCAACTAAACGAACTGTAGATTTAATGTATCATTGAAGTACACCAAACTATCTAAACAAATTGTAGATTTAATTTGTCTCTGAACTAGTCAAACTAACTAAACAAACTGTAGCTTTAATGTGTATTTGGATTAGGTCAAATTAACTAAACAAATTGTAGATTTAATGCATCTTTCAACTAGTCAGACAAATTAAACAACCTGTAGATTTAGTGTGTCTCTGAACTAGGTCACACTAACTAGGTCAAACTGACCAAACTAACTGTAAATTTAATGTGTCTCTGAATTAGATCAAACTAACTAGACAAACTGTAGATTTAATGAATCTCTGAAATAGGCAAACCAATTAAACAAACTGTGTATTCAATGTGCCTCTGAACTAGGTCAAACTAACTAAAAATGTAGATTTAGTGTGTCTCTGAAGTAAGCCAAATTAACTAAACAAACTGTAGGTTTAATTTGTCTCTGAACTAGTCAGACTAACTAAACAAACTTTAGATTTAATGTGCCTCTGAATTAGGTCAAACTAACTAAACAAACTGTTATTTAATGTGTCTCTGAACTAGGTCAAACTAGATATGTGTCTGAACTAGATAAAACTTACTAAACACTGCAGATTTAATGTGTTTGTGATGGCCTTTATTTAGTTCCAGCTTATCTTGTTATGACACTGTGCCATGTTATTAGCTGTGAATTTAAAACTACTGTTTTCACTATGAAATGTCATTCTAAGGTGGTTGATATTTGTAATTTATATAAAGCTTCCCAGATGAAATATTACTTTTTAAGCAATCATATTTATTCAGTTTTGTTAACAGTATCAGCATAGAAATCAAATTCCAGAGAACAAGAAAAGAAATGCATCTAGGATGAAACATTGTGTGATTGTGAACAGTAACAAGTTAGTTCTGCAACATTGTATATATAGAGCGATTCACTTTATTTCAATATGTGTGGTTTACAGTCGTCCACAACTGTTGTAATACTGCTGCAGAACTGGCATCCCAGAACCCCAAAGCATACAAGTTACTTGTTTTACAAGTACTTACTGTGTTTGATCATGCATCTGTTGAAAGTGTGTCTTTGGTTTGTTTGTGTATTACAGATCTGATTGCAGTTTTTTTTAACTTTGTAGCTCCAGCAGTCATTTACATCATTGCATCACTATGTAACTATTGTGACCAACAGGAACCAAAAGAGACAGCAGCTGTAGTCTTGGCACTATTAGCATCAATTTGGTTGCATTGTTTATCAACTTATCTGTTTTTTCTTTCGTAACTATTTTAGCTTTGTACCGGTTACTTTGCACAGACTGTCAAATGATATTTTAGCAAACTGAAAATTGGATTTGGATGTGTTTTCTGTTTATGCACTTACTTTGTACCCTGTGCATCAGAAATTTATGCTGCATTTTAGTCATCATCGGTGTTTTCTGTTTGGTTTAGTTTAATGACATTACTGGATGTAGGATAGAACTACCTTACCCTGGACTATCTTCAGCCAATACCTTTTCGCTGTTGACTTGGTCTGTATACTGACATCAATAACAGCCTAGTTTGAGCATCCTTCATTTAACAACTTTTATATATATATATATATATATATATATATATATATATATATATATATATATATATATATATATATAAATATATATATATATATATATATATAGGACATATTAGAAAGCTGTTTCTTTGGGCAGTGTTCAAACTGTAAAATGCTTACTTGTTACTTGTGACAATGGCATGCCTCCACTAAATAATGAACACTGTAATAATTGTGTGTATTTGCTAGAATGGTTTGAAGCAACAAGGATTCAAAGAACTTGGTTAGAGATGTCTGTCCAAGCTGACCTGGACTATGTTTATTTATTTAAATTTGTTGACCAGGAGTGTCCGACTGGATGTAGGTCCATTTTCAGCAGAGGCCCGGGGAGAAAAGCTCCACAGTTAAAATAAACAGACAGTAGTTACATTGGATTACAAAGCGATTAACAATTTAACATAGCAATTACTTACAACATATTTACAGATGAAGAACATAATACATCAGTAGACAACTAGAATCTTTATCTGTGAAGTACATAACAGACATTAACAAATGTTACAATGAGAAGTTCCTGCTGTATAATAAGTACTAGGCTTATGAGCATTTGAGCTTGCTATAATCAAGGTAGTTAGTGGAGTGGAAAGAAAGGTAGTGGTTGGATGGGGTGGGTGATATTAGAGTGGGAGTTGCAAGGGAATAGCCAGCATGTTTTTAGGTGCGCTTTTAGTAAAGTTTTGAAGTGGGTGCATGATGGTATGGAGGTAATTGTGGGTGGTAGGGAGTTCCATAATTTGGCTATAGTGCAAGACAATAGTGCTTCACCGGCAGAGTTATTGGCTTTAGTGATCTGCAAGTGATTTTTGTTGCTGGATCTTAGTGGTCTGGTGGTGCAATAGGGTTGGAGTAGATTCTGGAGGGATGGGACATTTAGTGGATGGTTTACTAGTTTGTGGGTGAGTGAGAGTTGATACCACTGAAGGAGATGAGGGAGTTCAAGCCAGCCCAGTTCAGCAAGTGAGACACAGTGGTGATTATGGTAGGATGCCCCTGTGGCGAATTTGGCGATTTTGTTGTAGCAGGTCTCTAGCTTGTTTAGATTGCATTGCCTTAGGTTGGTATATATTGGAGAGGCATAAAGTAGGGTGGAGATAAGGTGGGAATTTGCTATTGAAATCATTGCTGCTTTGGTGAGAAATTACTTATTTCTGTATAACGCTCCTAGTTTTTTGTGGACTTTCTTTATGGTCATAGATATGTGAATGTCAAATTTTAGTTTATTGTCTATTTCCACTCCTGGCAATTTGGTGTGTTCAGTTGGGTATATAGTGGTGTTGTCTTTTGCTGTGATGTTAAAGTGAGAGTTGTTTTGAGTATGTTTGGTGGGTTGGAAGAGGAGTAGTTTAGTTTTGTTTGGGTTGAGTATTAATTGGGCATTGGATAACCAAGTTTCAACAGAGGAAAAGGCTTCCTGTGTGACTTTTTGCAGTTTTGGTAGGGACTGGGCTGAGCAGATGATGGTTGAGTCATCTGCATATTGTATGAGTGTGCCATGTTTGGTGGCAGAGGTTAGATTATTGGTGTAAACAGAGAGAAGAGTAGGGGTCCAAGGATGGATCCTTGGGGAACCCCTATGGAGACAGGTAGTTGGGGAGATATGTCATTCTGCCATACAATGGATTGTTGGCAGTCAGACAGGTAACTCTGAAACCAGTTCGTGACTGATTGTGAGAAGGATAGGTTATTGAGGACAGAGATAAGTTGTTTGTGTGGGACCATGTCAAATCCTTTAGATAGGTCTAGGAAAGTAGCAGAGGAGAGATAGCCATTGTTTTTATGCTGAAGGATAGTGTTAGTAAAGGAGAGTAAGGCAGTGGTGGTGTTATGGTTTGGTCGGAAACCATGCTGAGTACTGGAAAGGAGGTTGTTAGTAAGGAGGTAGTCTGAGACCTGAGAGTGTATGCATCTCTCTAGTATTTTGGAGAGTGGAGAGAGAATAGCTATGGGGCGGTAATTGGTTAGTTCTGTGGAGGGTCCGCCTTTGTGGAGGGGAATTATATGTGATACTTTTCACAGTGTGGGAACGTAACTTTCTGACAGAGATCGGTTAATCAAGATGGATACTGGGTAGGCCAGAGCATCAGCTGCGATTTGTAGGTATTCACTTGGGAGGTTGTCTGCTGCTAATTTGGTGGGTTTAAGTTTAGTTAAGAGTTTTTTATGTTGGAGGTAGGTACAGGAGAAAAAGAGAAGGCAGTGGGGAGATTACTAGTTGAAGGTGTGGGTTGGAGGGGAGGGGGGTTGTGTTGTTTAGCCAGTGATAGTATGGTTTGGGTGAAGTGTGTGTTGAATGAGGTAGCAATATTTTCTGAGGAGTGAGGGATATTAGGAGGAGGGGTACTGACTTTACCTGGGTGGAGGATAGAGTTTATGGAGGACCAGAATTGTTTGGGGCTGTATTGTGAGGAGTCTAGGGCAGACTGGTAGTATTGGAATTTGTCCTGTTTTATTAGCTTTTTAACTCTATTGCTTAGTTCTAGGAATTTCTGTCTAGTTGAGGGGGTTTTGGTTTTGCGCCAGTGCTCCCAGGCTTTATCCCTGTTTTTCATTTCTAACTTAGTGGTTTTATGTAGCCATGGGGAGGGTTGTGCTTTGGTTCTGGAAAATCTTATGGGGGCATGGTAATTAAGGATGTTCA